>NC_052614.1:20529585-20762158 GCF_016545825.1 Eucalyptus grandis | reverse complement strand
TATTTTGTGGGCCAATGGCAACACATGTCCCTTTGAGCTCCATTGAAGGACCATCAAGTTCCTATTAGTCTTCGCCGAAGAAGATGCATTTGTCCGAGAATCCTCAAAAGATGCGATCATCCGAGCGCGTCGTGTTCATTCAAAACATCAATAATATGATTCTAGCGAATCCATTGGGACGGACTATTGAAGAGTGGAAAATGAAACAGCTTGTCAGGAAATTTGAAAGAGAAAAGGACACAAACACCTCATTGTGTGTACTTTGTAAGGCAACTTGTCTTGCACGATGTGATGCCTCATAAGCTTGTATTATTGAGTCCACTATGCATTATTGGTGTGGGACTCGCTCTCTCTTTCACATAAGAAAAATCAATGAAAATTGTCGATTGATGTTGCCGTTTGAGAATAACACGAAAAATTACATTAAACTCACATCAATAAAAGAGCAAGAACAAAGAGACATTAACAAAATTCCAGCCATATCATCGTATGGCAATTTTATGATAATTATTTCACATTCTAATATAATAATTTTGGTTGACATAAAAATTAAACAACTTCAATTTTATTTTGTAAGCTGAGCTTTTTTTCTTTCCTTTTAAATGGAAGCCTAGAGAGGCTTCCTATCAACAAATCTGCAAAAAGATAATACATGAAACGTCAAGACTTATTTCTAACTAATATTTAATATTAGTTAGATATCAGATCTAGGATAGCTGAAGTCTAATGTGTTAATAAGGAGAAATTATTAAAAGAAAAACAACCGCTATTTGATATACAATCTCTACAATGACAAATCATTGAGATCACTCATCTCTTGAATTCTTAATGGGACATCACATATCCTCACGCAACAAGGGTTAATTGAAGTGAAGGGAAAGCATGCTCATTTGGGCCTCATCAGGAGATTCGTCAGTTTTAGCTTAATAAGTGGCATTTCTTTTGGATAATTGATCATTGCCTTTGGAGGGGTGAAGTGAGAAAGCAATGTTTCTCAACAATAAAAGGAAAGAGGCCAGACAAGTGAGCGCACCCGGTCAGTTCATGCACTTATGAATACTTTGATGTTTGTCCAGTGGACGAAAAATGCAGAAGTAGACATTGGTGATAGTACTGATCGAGGAAAGGAACAGTAAAATGCAGAAAACCATCTCAAATCCTGCAACTACCTAATTAAAGCAATCTTTCGTATATTTAGATGGTTGTCCTTAAGCTATGGAAGAGAGGACATGGGGACTTGGACATCAGTGATAATGGCAAATCAAGGAACAGTAATATGCCCAAAAAAAAAAAAAATCATCCATTTCCGTATAAATACTTTTTACATTTATTTTTTCAAATATCGCAATCATCACAAATCAGTTTTAAAATTTTTCATAAACATACAATTATTGCCAATTAAAGTTACATGGGCTTTCATGATTTATAAACATAATTTTGTCATATTATTGATTTGAAATATTTAATGGTCAAAAAATTAATTATTAATTTGAGATTTTTGTGATATTAATTTTTTTAAATATGATTTTTATTGACCCGCACAGGGATCAAGTTTAGGACTGGTACTTAATCAGGGTTTGTCCATTAACAGTGGAGGAAAGGATGAAAGGATGGATTCGTGGCTAGTGCATTAGCGGTGGGAAAGGAGGAAAGGATGGATAACCCACTAATGTTTGTCCATTAGCGGTGGAGGAAGGGATGGAGACACAGACTTTGGTGATGGTGAATGGTCAGTGGTCAGTAAAGGAACAATAATGCAGAAAATCATACATTTCCATGCTCAAGGAATTGATTAGTGTTTAGTTAAGGCCTAACTAAGGATAAGGTTAACGAGCTCCATATTAGCTGTCCATCTCCTCTTTTTTTCCTCATGGTTTGTGTGTATGCTAAAAAATAATTATTTTCAATGTCCATTGACAGTGTTTATGTTTCAAAATGTTCATCTAAGAGTCATAACTTTCAATCAATCATTTAAGCATTATAATTTTTTTTTTTAATACACAATATTGATTTTGAAAATATTTCACATGACATTCCATCTTCGCTTTTATTGACTTGTAGTTTTTTTTTTTTTTTTTATTGACTTGTAGTTCTATTTGGCTATGCTTACATAAAGAAAAACATCTTTTTGCATTTTGCTTTCCCTCAAGAAAATTAAAATTGGGACAAAATAGGTTCATACATTATGAAAGACCATATAACTCTATTTGACAATTATTGCATATTAAAAAAAATTAAAAATGAATTTTTGATGACTGCAATATCTGAAAAATAAATGTGATAAGTAAAAGTCTCTAGATAAACCCAAGCATTTGAAAAGGGAGGGAGGGGGGCTCCAATATGAACGAGAGAACATGAAGCAGAGTTAACGGTGGCACGCAAGCATTTCCCATATTAATTTTTTTCATGTAGAGATTAGCAGTATTCAAGAAAGTAAACTAATTTATAATGTAAGTAAAAATAGCAGAAGTTTATTTTCCTTGGAAGGTCTAATCTAAAATTTATAATTGAGGTTACGTCTAGCCTAACAATCACATTTGACATTACAATCTAACAATTAGTTTGATTATAATGTTACTTCTATAACTTTAATATGATTTCATGGACCATCACAAGGACTGGGTTTAGGAGTAGTAGTTAATCGATCATTATTCGTGAAGGATAGGACATATACTTAATTTATGTTTGTCTAATCACTATTTTCCTATTAATGATTAATTATCTAAAAGTCATAAACCTATTGAGGTTACTTCTAACCTAACAATCACATTTGAAGTTACTAACAATCACATTTGACATTACAATCTAACAATTAGCCTAATTATAATGTTACTTCTATAATTTTAATATGATTTCATGGACCATCACAAGGATTGGGTTTAGGAGTAGTAGTTAATCAATCATTATCCATGTAAAATAGGACAAATATTTAATTTATGTTTGTCTAATCACTATTTGTTTATTAACAAATAATTATTCAAAAAATCCTAAACGTATTGTACGACGACTAATTTAGTCCTTAATTTTTTTAATTTTACTAATTGAGTCCTAAAACTTTTGATAATTTGCCAACGTAGTCATTCCAAATAATTTTGATAGGAAATTATTTAGTAATTGTGTCATTTAAGGTGATCGGCATTTACATTAGCAATTTCATGAGAAAATTGACTAAAATGACTATATTGATCAATCGTCAAAAATTTTATATTTAAATTGATAAAATTGAAATGTTTAGAATTAAATTATCGCTTATAGAAAATTTTTATAACCTTTTAGACAATATTTCAATATATAAATAGTGGAGGAAAAAATGGATAGTTAATCAATGTTCGGATGGAGACTCACACATTGGTGATGGTGACCAGCCAAGGAACAATAAATGCAAAAAATCATCCATCCTGATATACATACATATAAAGATGGTGACTTAGAAATTAGCACTAGTATCGAATTGATATTTATATTGCTTGATTGTTTGTAAGTCCACATTGTCGTCCTGATTGAAGCGACTGAAAGCGGTCATTTTTGCATTTCTATTTTTTACCAGTGACGACTTGGAGCAGCGTCTTGCAAGTTTTTAGCTTCTTAAGGAATTTACTGCAGAGGAAGATTGGGAAAATACTTCAAGTCACTGCTAGTAAAATGGTCTCTCACACCAAGGGTCAAGTTGTACAGCATATCAACGGGTCCACCTTCACTTACCATTACCACGCTTTGTCCTAGTGAAAAAAATGATTCAAGAAAAACAGCATTTTTCTCATACAATGGAGGGGGGAGAGAGAGAGAGAGAGAGATCAAAGCTGTCAATAAAAAGGAAATCAACTTTTTATCTTGCAAAAGGGGCAGCTGTCAAAGAAATTCACTACGTGCGAGTTTCGGCGAAGAGCTTAACATGAAGAAGAAAGTTGTGAAGAGCTCGAAAGAGTTAGATATTACTAATTGAACTGTAGCATATAATAGAGACAGATACCGGAACAACATGAGTTCTACTCAAAAGTCAGAAATTCTGACATCAAAAGGCCATAGCCATTGTACTCGCCCCAGCTGGCATACACTTCACTAAATTTTTTGGATTTCAATAATACTCTTCTTTTGAATTTTTAATAGCCGAGAAGAAAAATTTAACCTCAACCTACCTTCATTTTGAGTGTTTGACAATCAAAATTGCCTAAAATGACTACCGGCCGTGATGGCTCTGCTAGATAAGGCTCTACTGATCCCCAGCCCATAATTGAAAGGTTCAAAACCCAGGAGAGGCGCTAGATGTATGAAGTGTGACTCCAGGGGTGGTGGATCCTCTTACTTACGTGTCACCTAGGGGTTTACGGCGCAGCTGTCAATTGCAAGCTAGTTCCTCCAACACCAAGAAAAATAAAAAAAAAACTTCCCAAAATGTGTTTTTATTCTAAATTGGTATGTATTATTAATCTTGGGCCTTGAGCAAGTACTTAAAAGACCTAAGAAAAAATAAACAGGAGATCTATCCAAGAGAAATCCTATAATGTCATCCCCATATTTCATCTTAATTGGGAAGACAAATATATATTGAGAACCACCGACGGTGGTGGCGTAGGTGGTTGAGCAAGAGACTTCTCGCAAAAAGACCCGAGTTTGATCCACGGCGTCGTCGAGTCTTAAGTGCAAGCCGCGTCTTAAGTGGGTTGCCGGGTGGTGGTCCTCCAGCCAGCCCCAGGGTTTCTTTCACCGCGAGCGTGCAGGAGTTCCTGGATTGACCAAAATATATATATATATATATATATTGAGAATTAGGCGTCCCACGTCAGAGTGGCTATCATCAGGTAGGGGGAGTAGTAATTTCCCGCACCTAATGTGAGCAGAGATGGGTGAAATGGCCGCTGCAAGAATGCCCTTCAGGCAAAGTCTATATTGATGACTGTCAGTTGTTGTACCCGGGGTTATATAGAAACTGTAGCGTATAATAGAGATAGATACTGGGACATGGGTTCTCAAAAGTCAGATTTCTGACATCAAAGGCGATAGCTATTGTACTCACTCCCGCTGGCATACACTTCACTAAATTTTTTGGATTTCAATAGTTCTTCTTTTGAATTTTTAATAGCAGGGAAATAAAATTTAACCACAACCGACCTTCATTTTGAGTGTTTGACAATTAAAACTGCCCAAAATGTTTTTTTATTCTAAGTTGATGTATATATTATTAATCTTGTTTCTGGCTTTTCTTTCGGTAATCATTATTTGATTCAGTTGATTATTTTTGTTGATATCACACTGATGCAAAGAAAACACAACTGAAAAATTACATGTTTTTGCTGTTAATGAGTGTTTTTACAACATCTGGAATATTTCATCAAATATGAAAATCATTTACCCTATATTAGATACATTTACCGAGTACAAGTAGTTTTTATTAAGAGTAACGTGCAGCCTTATCAATATGTTAAAAAATTATCTCTACGGATTTCTTGTAATATTTTTCAACGTTAAGAGATCTAACTTTAATGCTGAATTAGTTGACGATGCTCCTCTTAAAAAGAAAAATATAAATTGTTGAGGATGTACGGACCAATCATAAAGGAGTCTTGCTTTTTTGGGATGCTATGAGAAAATTAAATTTCACATTTAATATTTCCTTAAGAGACCGAAAAGGACAAAATGCTAAAATACCTATTCTGTTATGGTTAGCTTCCCACATTTCACATTTTTAGCTTGCGGTTACTTTTACTTTGCCCTTTTTTCCTCCATTTTCACCTGCGGTATCTCTCTTTGTCGAAAGTGCACTGAATTTGATTATGTTCGGTGTGATTTTTTCTTATTGGGAAATTATGCTCTATGATGTAAAATTGTGTATAAATTTCACAAATAAAATCAATGTGAAAATCTACCGCTATATAATTTGTAATTACACCCTCTACCCCAAGAGCTCCCTCAAAGAATTAATTTCATTCACTGTCCAAAAGAATTGTGGCCATCTAAGCTCCACATCAAATAATATTATGCATTGCTACCAAATAAATTATTAACATAATTGCACAATTAATTTTAAACTTATTATATGAAAATCAATCGAGTCTTAAAAACGTTGGATACATTTGTTTATGACCTTGGCGTTGTTCAATGCTTGTCTTTCCCTTTAGGCAGTTTCGCATTGAGTTTGCTTCAATAGCTTCATTAAACCAGTGGCTCTTTCCATTGTATAAGCAAGATTGGTTGGATTAGCCCATTTTTCTATAGGTTATATATTCACGTATGCGGCTTTCTTGATTGCCTCCACATCAGGCAAATTCGGTTAATTATTTACTTTATGTATTGTATCCATGAAAATATGATTTCTTTTGATAGAGAATGGGCTATCCCTTCTTATATTTTTAATTAAACCAATGTTGGTGCAAGCCTTTTGAGGGAAAATACAATCCAGTCATTCCAACCAAATCACAATTGATTTATTCGACATGGCAGTCAAGTCATTATCAACAATTCTACATACAATACCAAGTTGTGATATGGACTATTCAACGAAATGATGCCGTTTCCATCGATGTTAATGATTTTTTTTTCGCATAATTACATTTTTGGCTTGAGTTAATAATCAAAATGGGTTGAATATGAATCTATTGCAAACCTACAAAGATCCACATGGAACTTAGCTTTGATGTTTTTAACTTATCTTGATTGGGTTTTAAAATTTTAATTGACTCATCTACAACCAGACACACTAAAATTGAGTTGAAAAATAGATTTATAACCCATATTGCTACTTCTACACATACCTACGCTTCATGTGAGTGCGGCCTATCCTTGTCCGTTTGTTACCTTTGTTAATTACATTTTGTTATATTGATGCTAGCACTGTATAAGCACTCATTCCACTGGCGATGATTTAAGTTGAGTCATTTTGTTATTTTGACAGCTGGTGATTATATGTTTTTTTTTTTAATTTGAAGCTACATGATGTGCGTGCAATTTCAATTTTAGAAATAAAAAATCAAGTAAATCTACCATATACTAGCTTCAAAGTTTCGGATTTAAACCTCCCATGGCCGAATTTCGAATTTCTTAAATTTAAGCCCTAAAAACTTACTTTAATACAACAAAAGTATGCTAAAACACACACACACACACAATGAAATTATGCAAATTATTAGAAAAATCTCGACATGTAGAACAAAAGCTCTATGGTTTCAGGATCAATTGAGAAAAAAATCCACACGAAAAAGTAATGCCCATATTCGGCTCAAAGGGGAGAATTTCCAATTTTTTTCATAAAAAAAAATTTTGGATTTCACAATCATATATGATAGGCTCTATACCACATGTATAAAATTTATTCACATAAGCAATTAATTTTCAAGTTACATTCTAGTTTTGCCTTCGTTTTTCTCTTTAATTCGACAGTAGCAACGGTTGGTTTAGAGATTACTTATCTGATTGTTTGTTCCCCTTTGGACGAGCGATTAGGGTTTTGGCCCATTTTGTTGACTTGATCTCTGGGGTTTTCGATGTGATTCATGTTAGTAGATTAGTCCATACGCCTTGCGTATGGTTCTTTCCGTGCGTTTTGTACATCTCCCTAATGTGCTGCTTAGATCGATGACCTTGAAGCTTGAGTACAATCTAGTGATCGGCCACTCCGAGGGCAAGCTCTTGCTCGAGCTCCCTCGTTTTGTGTATTTTTTTTTTAAAATCCTGGAGCTTGATCGAGGCTGGTTTAGCTGGTTTGTTAGCAATTGTTGTGCAGGAGCGTCCGTTGTTATGCTCGCTATTTTTTTGAAATCGTATTGGGTCTCAGTTGGGGAGAATAACGTAGTGATCTGGTTCTGGTTTTGGTTGCGTGGACGCCCTGTAGAATTGTGGCATCTTTCCATGGAAAAAGTATGCTACAGATAGCTTGATTTCCTTAATAAGTTAGATATGAAATATATTGCTAAATGCCATCACGATCTTTAATCATTCTGCCGTCTAGGTTGGAAAAGCTTTTACTTAATTCCAATTTAGTGAAAGCCGTACAACATTACCCTTTTTTCCAGTAAAGAATTCTATGGAGAATCACTGAGAATTCTGTGCTCGTAGTAGATAAATTTACTATACCGAGACTTCAATGCATGAATAATCATCAGGCGGTTGGATGGAATGAGAAAGGGAAATTGCGAGGATTAGGGAGGAGCTTCACAGAGAGAGAGAGAGAGAGAGAGAGAGAGAGAGAGAGAGCAGCAAGCGAGGGAGAAATGAGCTCGGATTCACTCTCCGCCTCCCACTCGCACGGCGGCATCGACGGCCACGTCTTTCAGCTCCTGCAGTGCAAGCCCTTGTCCGAACAGTAGGTGGCGCTTTCTCTAAGGCCTTGTTTGGTAACCATCCAAACAGGGCCAAATTCCCGATTCTTTATTCCCGAATCGGTTTCGCCTAAAATCACGTTTGGTAAAATTTTTGTTCCCTAACAGAATCAAGAAAAAAAAAGTTGATTCTTATTCCGGAACAAATTTGAGAATCAAAATCAATAAATTTTCTTCTTTCCTTCGGCCATCTCGCGACCGCCGTCCACCACCGCCCGCCACCGTCCGCCATCCGCCACCGCCGTCCACCGCCGCGCCGCCCCGCCGGTCCGCGAGCTCGCCGAGGCTCGCCGGACCAGGGCGAGGTCCGCGAGCTCGCCGAGGCTTGCCCACCACCGACGTGGCTCGGCCTCCCTAGATCTAGCGAGGCCGAGCCTCGCCGGTGGCGGCCAGCGGCCTCGCCGGGCCGGGCGAGGCCTCACCGGGCCGGACAGGGGGGCGGGCCTCGCGACGCCTGCCCCACCGGCGAGGCTCGCCCAACCCCGCCGGTGGCTCGGCGGGCCTCGCCCGACCCCGACGAGGTCGGCTTGGCCACCGGCGGGGCTCGGTCGAGCCTCGGCGGGGCTGGCGAGCCTCGCCCGGCTACCGGCAAGGCTCGGCCGACGAGGGCCGGCCTCGCTGAGGGCTGGCGACGCTCCGGTGAGGTCGCCGGCCTTCGTCCGGCCGGTCGCCGCTGACCGGCGACCCGCCAAAAGAAGAAGAATAAGATGAGAAAAAGAAAAGAAAAAAAAAAAGGAAAATGAAAAGAAAAAAATGAAAAAATGAAAAAAAGAAAAGAAAAGAAAACAAAGGAAAAAAGTAAAAAAATTATTTAAAAATTAAAAGAAATTGATTTGGAACAGAATTAATGAACACGGTATCAAACGCAATTCTATTCCGAATCGAAATTTTGGATAGTTACCAAACGGCTTAAAATGCTTAGAATCAGTTCTCAGGAACAGAATAAAAAAGAATCAGTTCTGATCAGAATTAGCTCCCGGGAACAGAATCGTTACCAAACGCGCCCTAACTCGCTTCGAATCGATTCCCCGCTCCAATCTGGGTTTTGTAGGGGGTTCGCATCGCGGGGGAAAGTGGAATCGGAGACCGTTAGTGATGGTTTTTCTCGGTGTGGTGATGGTCTTACGGCTTTTTCAGAGTTTGGAGATTCTCTTCATGATGTAAAGTTGCATGAGTTATGGATTCTAGGCGGGGTTGGCAGAGGCCAACTACAGTTAGGTCATGTTAGCGAAAAAAAATCCACACGAAAAAATAATACCCATATTTGGCTCAAAGATTAGAATTTCGAATTTTTCCATTAAAAAAAAAATTGGTTCTACAATCATATATGATTAGCTTTGATACAACATGTAGAAAATTATTCACAAAAACAACTAATTAATCAAGAAGAATCGGATTCATATATGATTATAAAACACCGAGATTAATAAGTACAGCGGAATTAAAGTGTACCCGTTTGAGCCATTGCTTCACTTGAAAAAAGAAGAAGATCATTCTGATAATCAGAAATCTATTGGAATGCCAGATTTTCCTCTCTATGATCTATTTTAGTATAGCAGCTTTTAATGAGATTCAAGCAACTGATAGGTATAACTTATCATTTTATAGGCTAGAGAGTGGACCTAGCAAAACCTAATCTACAGCGCGTTAATTGGGCCATTCCCATTACGAGTTTCAGTTAAACACAATTGCCTATATTTTGCTACTCAATTAGGCTCGTTATTAATAGATGCTAATACCCAATTTAATAAGATCATTGTAGGGTTCAACAAATATTAGAATATTCATTAACTCGATTTTTTAAAATAAAAAATTAATTAATTAATGTAAGCCCATATTATATGAAATTTTTCAACAGACCATCCATGAGCCTTGCGAGTTGGGTTTTCCTTCCCATTAAAATATTAATTCACAATATGATATATTATCTCTTATTTATATAGAGTGATGACGGCCGTAGCTTCTCATATCTATTGAGAAATCAATTTTATAAATGAATATGTCCTGAGATCATTAATCAAGTTAGAAATTGTACTAAATATTTGGCAAAACAAAATTGTATATTATAATTAAACAACTATCGTGTGATTATGATAAAATCTTTGTTTTAACATTTATGGTACAACAAATTAAATAAAATGTACTACCAATCATATGGGATTTACACATTGAATGATACATTCCCATTTACTTGTTCATATGGTTGCCAATTTAGAAAGTTAATTTTACGTGATTATATCCATTGCCTAAATTCTCGCCATGAAAGCACAATGTCATGGACCCACCATGTATCGCGTGCTACTTGACTTATGTTGTTATTATGACTAAAATGCTTAGTATCCTGCAAAAGCTAATTTTGTTCACATATCTATTTAGGCTAAACTCTTGTCGTGAAAGGTTAAAAACTATTATGCACTGCATGCTAAGATGATACTTGACTTTCACCATTAATATGGTGTCATCAACAATTATACATTTAGTCATATTAACAAATGATAGATGCATATCCATGTAATATAACCCTCTAAAAGTTTATTATTTTCGTTCTATAACTTTTTGTATTAATAGATAATCTTTTATCCTTTTGATTTTCTAACAATTTTTTTTTTTTTTACTTTTTAATATTTTTTATCTACAAAGCATGTACCATAATTTTGTTTTTATGATGATAGATAATTGTTTGAATTCTCTAGTGTCATTTATTTGTCAAATATAGATTATCATGTCATAAAAATTTTATAATCGACTAGGTATTATAATCGCCCGCAAGACGTTCTATACATTTCAATTTCTAATCGTCACCCTCTTTTGACTGAAACCAACGGTTGCGTATAAACATCGATGAAAATATTGATAGTATGAAGAAGGATTAAAGACGCTATTCACAATCATATCATCATATCATGTAGTAATTACATATAAAAAAATCACGAATTTTCTTTAAGTACTTTTGAATTTCCAAGGGTCTCCACGCTAGGGGTGTGCAACGGAACCGCCCGGAACCGGGAACCGGCCGGACCGACCGAACCAGTCGGTTTTGGGCGGTTCCCACAGCAGCGGTCCGGTCCCCGGTTCCTAATCTTGGAACCGGTGGCCGGTCGGCTCCGGTTCCCGGTTTCAAGGTGGGAACTGGACCGAACCGGACCGACCGGACCGAACCAAACTTTTTTATATATAATTTATATACATATAATTAATAAAACATATAAACATGATAACTTATTGCAGCCAAAATTGCAATTTGAGGTAGCAACCTCTTATGTGGCCAAGAGACCATTAAAATCCTTTTTATTACTCTTTTATTTATAGAAAAATCTCCTTGATAGTTTCGACGTGGGACTAAGACTTCAAGAGATCCCATGAATCACACAAGTGAAGTTTGAATATTTTGCACGTGGAACACGTGTGGTAGTTTTGTTGAATTGCTAGAATCGACTGAATTGATCGTCAAGAAATCGGCACTATTTAGTTCTTTAGTGCGAAAAGTATAGTTGATTTTTTGGACCGGATCTGAATCGATGGACCCGATGGTCCGGGCCCTGCTTCTGGTCCTGGACCAAAACGGTCCGGTCCACTGTTCGCGATTTTGGGAACCGGTGCTCCTTTAGTCCAGTTCCCGATTCCAAGGTGGAACTGACCAAACCGGGAACCGATCACCCCTACTTCACGCTTGCCTTGGTATGTGGCACCGACAGCACTGTGTGAACGTTCTCCCAATTGTCAGCTCCTTTTTCTTGGAATTTTAACCTAAGGAAATCACGGTAGGTGACAGTGTCACGTGGGTGGGACCTGTCCATTTATTATCATTATTAATTAAACTTTATTATATTGGTGCTGACACACTGTGTATAGTACATATTCCGAGGGCAAAGGTTTAAGTCGAGTCACTTGTTTACTGCTTTAACCGCTACTAATCATCTCTCTCTTTCTACAAGCCATTGCTATTCCACGCTCCCCTTCCTTCGTACTTTCGTGCGCTCAAGTCTTCTCGGCTTGTTCGTTTCTCACTCTGTTTCGCTCTTTCTTCTCATCGGCTCAACCATTCTTCCTCCTCCTCTCCTTCTTCAGTATCTGCTGCTCTCTATTTCATCACTCTCTCTCTATCTCTGTTTTTTTGCTCTTTGTTTCTCAGGAAAAGAAGCAAAGAGAAATGTCGGCCGACTCTGCCGTTGCTATTGCATGGGATCTCTTGAAGGGGGCAGTTACTGCGATCAAGCGTCCAATAAGATACGTGATGTCCTCCAAGAGCTTCGCCGAAGGTCTTCAGGAGGAAGTCCAGAATCTGCAGAACGAGGTTCAGAGGGTCAACGTTCTCGTGGAACGGGCCAGAAACAATGTTCGGAAGTTCCATGATGTCTTCACGACGTGGGAGAATAAATCTGGCGATGCTTTGAAGGAGGTGCGAGACCTGTTGGGCAACTTCGAAAATGCGACCAAGATTTGCTGCTACGGGACTCTTCCTGACCCCAAATGTCGCTATCAGTTCAGCAGGAAGGCCGAGGGCAAGATCAAGGTCATTCGGGAACTGGCTCAAAAATGCAGCGGATTCAAAGAATTGGACGACATCTCCTTCATCGATCCTACTCCGGGAAATGTCCCTGCTACGAATTCGGCCAACAGAGAATGCAAAGATGTTGTCCAGTCGACCACTACAACGGCCTCTGCTTTTTCTGCCTCGACGTCGTTTGTGCTTGGGGACGATGGCGTTTTCGAGTCCAGAGCTATGATGATACAGAACATCATGGACGCTCTGGCCAATAACATCAATAGTGTGGTCGGGGTCTACGGGATGGGTGGGGTCGGCAAGTCCACCCTTTTGGTGGATGTCGAAAGGATAATAAAGGGAAAGAAGTCGTTTGATCTGGTCGCTAAGGCTGACGTGTCGGAAAATCCTGACATCAAGAAAATTCAAGGAGAGATTGCGGACGCCTTGGGCCTTACTGAAATAAAGAACAAAGAGACTACCAACGGGCGAGCGAAACTTCTACACGAGAGGTTGAAAGACGAGGAGAAGAAGAACAAGAAGGTCCTCATAATACTGGACAACCTGTGGAAGGGGCTCGAGTTGAAATCAGTCGGCATTCCTTGCGGACGTGACCATAAAGTCATAGGATGCAAGTTACTGTTGACATCGAGATTTCGAAATGTTTTACAAAGTGAAATGAGCTGCGACAAGGCCTTCGCCCTAGATGGACTGAAGGAGAAAGAGGCAAAAATATTGTTTGAGAGGATAGTGGGAGAAAAAGTTCATAATGACGAGTTCAGACCCTTGGTGGATGAAGCGCTCCACAGATGTGCAGGTTTGCCTTTGCTACTTGACGCAATGGCGAAACAATTAAAACTCGCTTCTCTACCTGAATGGAGGGATGCTTTGAAACAAATTGAGTGGTCTACAAACGAAGGAATAAGTGGAGTGATAAATAAGGTGTTACAACTGAGTTATGATCATTTAGAAAGCGAGGATGCAAAAAGTTTGTTACAACTTTGTGTTGCTTACGGTGTCTCTATGACTTCTATTGAAAACTTGGTGAGGTATGGCTATGGTTTGGGGATATTTCAAAAATATAGCAGAATGGAAGAAGCTAGAGATAGGATGAGCACACTCATCCGCACTCTTCAAGCCTCCTCCCTTCTGTTGGACAATGAAGGCACGGATGGGTTGAAGATACATGACTTGGTTCATGACTTTGTTGCCCAGTCTGTTTTAAGAAATCACCCTCTTCTTGTGCTGAAAGATAAAGACATGTCGACAACACAATTGCAGAATGAGAGGCTCAAAAGTTGTTCGGCGCTATGCTTTCCCTATATTGACATAAAGGAGCTTCCCAAAGAGTTATATTGTCCCGAATTGCACATCTTTTTGCTTTTCAACAACAATATATCTCTTGAGATTCCAGATTCATTTTTCAACTCTATGAAGAAACTTGCGGTTCTACATCTAACTAGCGTATGTATCACTCATTCACCGACGCCATTTCAATTCTTGGAGAACTTACATACTTTGTGTCTTCAGCATTGTTTGCTAGAGGATGTGGCCATTCTCGGCAATCTAAAAGGGTTACAAGTTCTCAGCTGTGTGAACTCCAACTTTCAACGATTGCCGAAAGAAATTGGGCAACTAACAGAGCTGAGGTTATTGGACTTGAACTATTGTTCACTTCTTCAGATGATTGAACCGGGTGTGCTTGGAAGATTGATCAAATTGGAGGAGTTGTATATGGAGAATAGCTTTAATCAATGGAATCCCGTGGAGCAAACTCAATCAACTAATGCAAGTCTGATTGAGTTGAATCACCTGAAGAATCTTTGCACTCTACATGTCTCCATTCCCGATCCAAGTGCGCTCCCAGAGGACCTAGATGTCAAGAAATTAACCAAGTATAAAATCCAAATAGGTAATGCACAACGTTGGGGAAAGGACCTAGGATGGAGGATTTTGTACCTCAAGTTGGATCCAATAATTGATGTTCTTCGAAAAGGATGCATACAAAGTATCTTAAATAAAACTGATGATTTGTTTTTGGCCAAGTTGAACGGAAGCGAGCAAAGTATTTGTGCATTATCTCCAGAAGGCTTTCCAAAATTAAAGCACCTATTGGTTGAGGATAGTTCCTCTATCCAATACATCCTCCAGTGTTGTTCCCTTAGTGCTTTTGAGATGTTGGAGTCATTACTTCTCATAGAGCTCAACAACTTGACAGAGATATGCTACAGCCATATTTCCTCCTCCAAGTCCTTCGGTAAATTAAAAGTAATTCAAGTCGAAAGTTGTGACAAGATGGAAGTTTTGTTTCCTCTTTCATTACTGAGAGCACTTCCACAACTAGAAGAGATTAAAGTTGTTAGTTGCAAGTTAATGCATGGGATTGTAGATGTTGATGATTGTGGCAAAGCGGAGTTGCAAAATTTGCGTAAAATGTATTTGCACCAATTTCCAAATATCAAGAATTTTTTCACTACCAAAACAACTCTTTCAAGTAGTACATCAGAAGACCAAGTTGGCACTCAAATTGCATTCTTCAATGGGCAACAGGTAACTTTCTATCGAAAGAATATGATATTTATTACTTTTTCCGACCTTTGCTAATTAGATGCACAACATATCATGTTGCTTATTCATTTTGTTATTCTCAGTTTTTTTTTCCTAATAACCTTATCCGTTCGTGCCTTCTCTGCAATTAGATAAATCAATCTTCAGTTTCTCTTCATTGCATAGAAGTCCAACTAAATGTTTGAAACCCATGTGAATTTAGTTTGTGGTAGGTTTTGAGTTATTTCAATTTAAATGCTACTAGTATATCTATATTAATAGGGTTTTTATAAAGAAAAACTAAAGAGAATTTCGGCTCTAACGTAATTCCATAAGTAATTTTAAATATTTTGATATGGATTTGATTGAATTTACTTATCAAACTTTGTTATTATCCACAAAATGTATAATATAGGTTACTCTTAAAAACCAATACGAAAAATGGGAAGGAGGATCGGGTTTTTTTTTAAAATAAAAGCAACTAGGCTACTGGAATTGATGCATGTCTTTTGTGTATCTTGTTTAAATAAGTAGTTAGTCATTATATAGACCCCATAATTATAAGAGTGCAGAGTTTTGTGCATGTTCATGCATGCATATTGTATACATAGATATCTTTATATGTACTTTTGGCATCACAAAAATAAATCCACAATTTGTGTTTAATATCCTATTAAATTGGTTATTGATAGTGATATACTAACATTAAAGAGAAGTTAGTAAACTAAGGATGATCAATTGCCCAATTAAGAAAATGACGTGGCTATTTTACATAGGGAAAAAATTACTACGAGTACAACCTTTTAATTAACTAGATAAGATGGCTCTTTTATGGTGGCTCAATTATCACTAAAGTTGATCATTGGGCCCAGGACTCACACGATAGATTAACTTTCACGCTAGTAAAAAGGGGTGGAAATTTAAGTTGTGGGTCCCATACACTAGTGTCACGGGTCGATCAATTTCGGTCGATCAAACACCGTGCGGCCTTAGGATCGGTGATCTCAAGTCAGCCTTATACACACACATGCACTCGAACACAAGAGTTATATGGGCAAAGAGAGTGTATTCAACTTGTGAATGAACTGTTACATAGTGGAAGAGGGATCTCTATTTATACAAGAGCGAATCACATCTCGATCGTTGATTGTCCCTCCGATCCGACGGTGTATTTTAAATCCGTATCATCACTAAGAGGCTACTCGTAGGCTACTCGATGGATGTACATGGCAGGCCCTTGGGAAGATCATGGGTTGCGCACGTCGACCTTGGGCAGACCATGGGCGTGTGTCAGAAGCAAAATCAGGGTTGCAGGCCTGTCTGACACGTGATCAGCCGAACGGTCATGGGCTGCTCGTGGGCCGACCGAACATCGCTTATGGGTTGTTCATGGCTTGCGCATGGGCCTTTCGCTCGTTCTACTCATGGGTCGACCGTGGGTTGTTCTTGGGTAGCCCTTTGTGCGTGACACGGCCCGTCATGGACGATCTTGGATCATGCTTTGTCCGTGGGCCGTGTCATTCTCCCCCACCTAATCAAGCGACGCCCTCATCGCGTCCGTGGCATGGAAGGCTTCGACGTGCTTCTTGGATTGCCACAGAGCCTCGGAGGGTTCCCAACTTGCTTCACTCTTAGGAAGGCCGCTCCACCGAACGAGGTATTCCTTCCTTGATGTCCAATATTTCTTCCATATGATCTGGTTGGCCATGATGTACTCAACATCCCGATCATAGGAGGTCTTCGCTCCAAGGGGCGCTTGTTGCGATGTGCCCCGATCCGGATCGTCCTCGTCCGCATGGAACGGCTTCAACATGCTCATGTGAAACACGGGGTGTAGCTTGAGCTTGGACGGCAAGTCTAGCTTGTATGCCACCTTTCCGATCCGCTGTATCACTCAGAATGGGCCTTCGTAGCGACGGATCAACCCTTTGTTTACGTCCCTGTATCGAAGGATGAGGTGCAATTTGGCCAGCATCAAGTCCCCGACTTGAAACTCCACGCGCCGTCGCTTTTTGTCGGCTCATTTCTTCGTGTGTTTCGCGGCCCTATTTAGACATGCCTGCACCAAGTCGGCGTGTTCGTCCCATTCCTTGGCGAGCTTGTACGTAGACAGACTGCTCCCTTGATACCCTGAGGCGATCGCGCTTGGTGTGAGCGAATGTTGCCCGGTCACGATCTTGAATAGGCTTTGGTTCGTGGACTCACTCCGCTGCAAGTTGTAAGAAAATTAGGCCACGTCGATCAGCTGTGCCCAATTCACTTGCATGTTGCTCACATAGTGCCAAAGATAGATTTCCAGCAATGCATTCACTCGCTCCATTTTCTTTCTAATGGCTAATATTCTTTCTCAAGGGATCCCTCAGCTACATTCTTCTTTTACTACATCAATTCAATTACTTCTCTAATAGTGATTACCTGTTCAACTTGCTTTTTGTTTCTTTAAATAAGTTCTTCCTCATTCTCAATTAATTTACGAAATGGTGCAATTTTACTAAAGAATTTCATCCATATTGTAACTTAAATGACCTTCTCTAAGTGATTTAACAATTGCTACGTATGTATAGTAGCTATTTCACTCTTGAGCTAGCCAAAAAAGCATAAAAGGAGAGATTTTATTTGAGTTTGGGATCTATGAAACACCAACGTCATTAGATGATTGCTATGAGTGTATCCAAATTATTATTTTGCCCATGCTTAACACATTCTGGTAAGAATTCCTACTTAGCACCTTTTTTTTGTCTTCAGTATATTCCAATAGCCATCACATTCTAGAGTCATCGACAATAACATGGAGATTTATATTTTCTTCTTATTCTTTTTTTTTTTCTTTTGTGCAACTTAAGATAGAATTACCAATTCCGTGAATTTGTAATTTACATCTTGGCACTTCTTTATTTACATCTTGGAAGTTCATGAATTTGTAATTTAACCGAATCATCAATTCCGTGAGTACTACAGGTTGCATTTCCTAACTTGGAGAATTTATATATCAAGAGCATGGATAACATCGAGATGATATGGCATGATCAAATTCCTGCAGATTCTTTCTCTAAGCTAAAATTGCTTTCAGTGAAAGAATGCAAAAAGCTTGTGAACTTTGCACCTTCTTTCATTCTAGGACAGCTCTTGAGCTTGGAGACTTTGACAGCAAAAGCATGTGATTCCCTTGAAGTTGTTTTTAAGCTCCAGCCACTAAATCATCTAGATAGAAATAGTGTTGCTACAAATGTGGTGGAACTCATTAGTGATGAGGGAGGAAAGGAGGGGCATGTAGTGGCTTTCAATCAATTGAAGTATATGAAGCTTGATGGGTTGACTAGATTGAGATGTTTCATCTCAAGTGGATACACTTTGATGTTCCCTCTTTTGGAAGATATCATTGTGAATAGATGTCCCAAAATGAAATTCTTCTCTGAGGGACCAATGGAGGCGCCAAAGCTAGAGAGAGTACGAGTAGATTTGAATGAACTATCAACAGAGTACCTATATTTTTGGAAGGGAAGCCTCAACACGACCATCCAAAATATGTTTAAAGAAATGGTATGCTTCAGTTACTAAGTTCTGTGCAATTTGATTTCTTTTTATCACCAATAAAGTAATTGTTTTTATTAGCTAACTTGAATTTTACATTTAAATGATGCATTTTCTTATAGGTTGCATTTGCTGGGACTAAGTTTATGTGGTTGTTTGAGTTCCCAGAGCTAATTGAAAAATGGCACAATGAACTTAATCCCATAACGTCATCTTGGCAATTAGTATCACTAGTGGTGAGTAAATGTCCATCATTTATTTACGCCATTCCATCTAGTTTGCTGCTTGTTTTAGAGAGAATGAAAAGCTTGCAAGTGTGTGATTGCGAGCTTTTGGAAGAAATATTCGATCTTGAAGGGCTTGAGGTTGTGGATTGCACTGAGGTGCTGTCTCAGCTGATGTATTTGTACTTGGTCAATCTTCCAAAGTTGAGGCAATTATGGAATAAAGATCTCCAAGGAACGATGTACCTTAATTCTCTAAGGCATCTTAGCCTTTATAAATGCAGCAACTTGAGACATGCTTTTGCTCCATCAATGGCTTGGTGCCTTCCCAATCTACAACATATGGAAATAAAGGAGTGTGATCAAATGGAAGGAGTGATCGCAGACGAAGAAGGGCAAGGAAGCGTAGTGGAAAAGATTACATTCCCAAAACTTAGGTCGATAACTCTGGAATGCTTGCCCAATTTGACTAATTTCCTCTCGTGGAAGAATCATACATTAGAATGCCCTATTTTATCAAAGATAAGCATTGCCCACTGCCCCGAGATGAGAAGTCTAACTTGGCAATCTTCGATGGAGATTGACAATGGCAACGCTTCACTTTTCAATCCACAGGTCAGTCTCTCAAACAAATGCTTTTTTGGCATTTCATTTGAACATATTTGTTCGTGTATAATTGGACAATTGCATGCTATGTGTAGACAAAAGTGCTAGATATAAATGTTTTCAATATCAATCACCAACGCTTTGCTCAAATTTGACCAGGACTTGTGTTTCATACCTAAACAAAGACAACTAGAATATTTGCCTTCCCACAATAATCCATGATCACATCCATAAAATATTAATGCAAAACAATTCAAACATTGATAACCATATGTGGTTTTAAAATCATTTAGTTATACAAATCTATGTACATAATCTATTAATATTTACTTAAAAGATCAAAAATTTTCTAATCCTCAGTGAATATAACTATTAACATTCATCTCCATATATTTTGAAAAGAGTTATTTTTGTGGGCTCATAAAATCATATTGTGCGCAGTACCTCAAAATTGATTACAGAGGGATTTTAAAAAATTTATCACAATAACCATATCAAAACATTTACTTTTTGCAATTTCAACTATAAAGAACAATATAGTAAACATAAAAAAGCATCTAAAAATGGCAAAAGTAAAATGAAGTATTGCCCACTTCATATTTTCTTGCGCAGAAGTAAATTGGCGTCATTCTATCAAACATGAAGAAAATGGGAAAAGAAAACTTCTTAATTATAAAAGCCTAGTTCACAAATTGCTTAGCATAATCATCTTCCCAAACAATGAAATTGGAGGAATTAGAGAGAATTGCTCTTTTAATTGGAGTGCAATGAACTTCGATAATGATCAATGCAGTCGACTTTTTCATATTTTAATAATCACCAATGGTTGAATTGGGTCTTGATAATAAAATAAATAAAAATAAAAAGGCCAATATGCATGGAGTTGTTCGCCTTTGCTTTCTTCGTTCATAAATCATACTTGAATCACTATACTCCAACAACCTATCAAATTAAGTACCCGTATTATACAATAAATATTAACTATGGACTATTATATGGAGTGATAATTAGTGTGATAATATGCACAATCTATGTTTGGCAAGAGAAAATGCATATTGCTTTTTCCAGAAAAGAAATGGTGAAAATAGGAAAACATAAAAAAGAGAAAAAAGGACAGTTGGATAATAAATAGTAGCAATTATGTGGGCGGTTGCCAACATTGCAAGTCTTATTTCATATCTAGATGAAAATATTTAGTAAATTGTTGTAAAATATTGTGTTGCAAATATGTAATGGAGAGAATAAAGAGATTGAGAAGAGAAAATCAGACACTAGAGATCGTAGAGAAAGTCGGAGGAGAGAATTTTATTTCTAGTGTATGACTGTATCTGATTGTTATATGTGACTACAACAAAAACTAAACTCATATTTATAGGAGAACATGAATGTACTTATCATTAATATCAATGTATCGAATGATACATGTATTGGATAAAAGAGATGAACATTCATTGTATAGGGAGATATACTTAGAATGTATGATCCAAATGTACCATAATAAGTATATTTAATAAGATGAATATAATGAATATTCATTCATGTATTTCATAATACTCCCCCTTGAATATTCATTGTATTCATTATGAATGTGCATCGAATGATACTGTCTCATTAAAAACCTTAAGTCAGAAAAACCCAGTGGGACAAAAACTAGACAAAAGGGAAAAAGAGTGCAAAGCACAAATGTTATGATCTCTCTTTTGTGGATGCATTAATTGCCTTGTTAAAAACTTTAAGTCGGAAAAACCCTGTGGGAAAAAACCGGACAAAAAGAAAAAAGGGTGCAATGCATATATAGCCATTGCTAGGGCTAATCAATCTTGCATCTTGTAAATTCGCCGCATATCAATGCTGCAATGCATAGTTCATAATATCTCCCCCTCAATTGAGCCATGTAGCCATTGCCGGGGCTAATCAATCTTGCATCTTGTGAACTCGTCGCATACCAATGCTATATACTAATTTCTCAAAAGTTGATGTTGACAATGATTTGGTAAAAAGATATGCAAGATTATTTATGGATCGAATCTGTTTAACATCAATTTGTCAACTTTCTTGGAGTTTATGAGTATAGAAAAAAATATGTTTGGTTCTATCACCTTTGATATATCCTCCCCTAACTTGTGCAACACAAGCAGCATTATCTTCATAAATTATAGTGGGAGAATTTGTAACCGGTATTAAACAACAAGAATTATGAATATGCGTTAAAACGAATCCTAACCAAATACACTATCTTCCGGCTTCATATAAAGCAATAATCTTAGAGTGGTTAGAATATGTAGCTACTAGCGATTACTTCGTAGAACGCCAAGAAATAGCGGTGCCATTATAACAAAATAAATACTCAGTTTGAGAGCAAGCCTTATGTGGATTAGATATATATCTAACATCAGCATATCCAACTAAACCAGAGTTAGTGGAATCATTGGAATAATATAATCCAAAATTTATAGTTCTTCGGAGATAATGGAAAATATGTTTAACTCCATTCTAATGTCTCCGAGTTGGCTTAGAAATAAAACGTGCCAATAAATTTACCGCAAAAGCGATATCTGGTCTCGTACATTGTGCCAAATACATCAAAATCCAAATTTCATTGAGATATGATACTTCAGGATCAAGTATCTCTTCATTTGATTCTATAAGATGAAATGGGTCATTTTGGGGATCTAGAGACCTTATAACCATATGGGTGCTCAATGGGTGAGCTTTGTTCATGTTGAAGTGTTTAAACAATCTTTCAACGTACGCTAGACGATTATTCCATTTGCTTTATGCACATGCTCTAGACCAAGAAAAAGTTTGGTTATACCTAAATTTTTAACTTAAAACTCCATTTTCAAATACTCAGCAGTTTTAGTTAACTCTTATGGAGTTCCAATTCCAATTAAATTTATATCGTCGACATAAACTGTTATAATATCAAATTTGATTTTTAATAAACACACATGGGCAGATATGATCATTCTTATACTTTTCCTTAATTAGGTACTCACTTAGGCATTGATACCACATGCGACCAGATTGCTTTAAACCATACAAGAATCTTTGCAATTTTATTGAGAATAAATTGCGGGAAGTGCATGCTTTAGGCATTTTGAATTCCTTAGAATTTTTATATAAATATTAGAGTCTAATAAGCCATATAAATATGCCGTCACAATGTCCATAAGACACATTTCCAATATTTCAAAGATTACTAGGCTAATGAGACAACGAAATGTAATCATATCTACCACAGGTGAATATGTCTTATTATAATCAATCCTAAGTCTCTGGGAAAATCCTTGGGCAATGAGTCGGATTTTATACCTGACAACCTTGTTTTTCTCATTTCATTTTCCGATAAATACCCATTTATATCAAATGGGCTTTACATTATCGGGGATACGAGTTACATGTCCAAAAACCTCTTGTTTAGTTAGGGGAAGCTAATTCAGCTTTAATTGCTTCCTCCCACTTAGGCCAATCTTGCCTTTGACGACATTCAATAATAGATTGCGGCTCACAATCATCATCCATAATTTTATGAGCAACTGAGAATGCAAAAGTATCATGAATGATGATTTCATTTTGATTCCAAATTTCATTACAATATGTAATAGAATTCTCGGTATTCTTGGGGCTAGTGTTCCTTTCATGGTTTGCGTCTCTTCAAGGGCAATAAGCTCTTTGGGAGCAAGCACAACGCTAGGCTTTTTTGGAGTGGATTCCTGATTCTTTCCCATTCGTTTTTTAGGAGTAGTATCTTTTGATCTTATCAGTCAACCACGCTTCAAGTGCGGGGGATTTTAATCAATTTTAGCTTGTCCTTCGAGAACAACTATCCTAGTTGGAGTATTTGCAGCTGGAAGTTGAGATTTTGTTACCTTAGTAGCATCATTAAATGTGTCAGGAAGTCTATTGGCCATAGCCTGTAAATGGATTATGCGATGCACTTCATTTTCACATTTAGGAGTCCTTAGGTCTAATTGAGATAAATTTTTCTCATTCTAGAAGAAAACCTTAACTGGTTTTTGTTTTGCAGTCATAGAAATTGTAGGTATCCCAACTAATGGAAACCTAGTCTCATTGAAATAACAATCTGTAAATCTGGCAGTAAAAAGATCACCAATAGTTAGTTCCAAGAACTTAATGATAGATGGTGAATTAAACCCAACATAAATTCCCAAACAGCGTCGCGGACTCATTTTCATCCTTTTTAGCAGTGCTACAAGCACCTGTACTGCACAACCAAAGGTGCGTAGATATGAAATATCTGGTTCATAACCAAGAACCATTTGAATGCATATTGTAAAAGACTAGCATTGGGGCGTAATCTTATTAGAGCTGTCACATGCAAAACTGCATGACCCCATGCTGTATCGTTGAGATTCGTTCTCAATAATAGAGTGCGGGCAATAATTTAGATACGTTTAATCAAGGATTTTGCCAATCCATTTTGAGTATGAACATATGCAATCGGGTACTCAACCTTGATTCTGAGTGAAGCATAATATGTATCAAAACTCTTTGATGCAAATTCACCAGCATTATCCATCATTATGCTCTTAATTGGATAATTAGGAAATTGTGCCTGGAGCTTTATAATCTGCGCAAGTAAACATGCAAATGTAACATTGCGTGTAGATAATAGGCAAACATAGGACTATCTACAAGACGCATCCACTAATACCATAAAATATCGAAATGGTTCACTTGGTGGTTGTATTGGTCCATAAATATCACCCTGAATTCTTTGCAAGAATAAAGGAGATTCAAGATTAACTTTTATTATAGAAGGTTTGATAATGAATTTTCCTTGTGAGCAAGCCTCACGATTATAATGTTTGGACAACAATACATTTATATCTTTTAAATGGTGCACTTTTGTATTTTGAATTATCCTACGCATAATTGAAGTGCTAGGATGGCCAAGGCGATCATGCTATAGTCCAAACTAATCAGGGTTTACCAATCTCCAAGATGTGGTGGCGTAGGTTTCAATAGCCTTAATCATGACACAATACAAACCCATAGAATAAGCTTCTAGCTTTTCATGAATGGTCTTCAGGTCCATCTTATAAGAGGAAATGCCAATATATTCTTTATTTTGCTCATAAATAGTCTCAATATGGTACCCATTACGACGTACATTTTTTAAACTGAACAGATTTCTTTTTGATCTAATGCTTAGAAACGCATTATCAATATGTAGGACTGTGCCATTTGACAAAATAATTGTGGCATTCTCAAAACCATCAATAATCGGAACATGGCTTGATATTGTACGGATTTGTGCCTTATACAATATCATACTCGAGAAAAAGTGTCTACTACGAAATATAGTATGTGTTGTTACACTATCAAGCAAACAAACATCTTCCTTTTTCTCAGTATTTTCCATTTGCATTTATATTGACAACTTCAGGTGTCAAGTGTCATAAAAGTTGCATATTAGTTATATAGTCAAATAAAATTTCAAAATAAATATTATATAAGGTTCATAAGTATTTCATAACCATATTAAAGAATAATAAAAAGTAATACATTCAAAACGAAACAACATAAAATTCGAAGTTTAAATTATCATCCACCAATCTGATGCCTCATCAAAGTAATCAGAGGTCCTCAAATAAATTAGAGACATCCAAGGATGCATTTACTATTTTAGGAGCAAGAAGTGTCCCACCAATGGAGATATTATTGGCATCAACAGTGGTTATGACAGTAGAATTGATTTCAATGGCATGAGATTCACCACGCTTGCCCGTATTCTTTAAAGATACCCGGTATAGATCAACAAAATGTTTTGGCGTACGACAAGTACGTGACCAGTGCCCAGTCATGCCATAGCGATGACAAATATTTTCATTAATAATATCTTCTTTGACTTCTTTTCTTTGCCATGATTCAGGCCAAAGTTTGATTTCCTAGGACGGTTAAATTTCTTGCTATCCCTTCTAGGATTATGTTATTGCCTGCGCTTACAGCCCTTAAAATGACTAGTATTTTTCTCAAAATTAGCATATGCTTCAAGCAATGCTTTTGAGCCAATAGGTCTAAGATCATGATTTTTGAGTAGCAATTCATTAGTTTGTTAGGCAGTAAGAAGCACATAAATTAATTTAGAGTATGTGGCAAACTGACGCAGCCGGTATTGTTGTTGCAATACAATATTTGAAACATGGAAGGTGGAGAAAGTTTTCTGTAATAATTCCACATCAGCAAGTTTAATATCGCATAACTCAAGCCGAGAAACAATATAAAATAAAACGGAATTATAGTTAGACACTGATTTAAAATCTTGCAGTCTAAGATTTTGTTAGTCATATTGTGCTTGAGGGAGGATAACAGTCTTAGTATGATCATACCTATCCTGCAACCTCCTCTACAAGATATGAGGGTCTCGAATGGATAAATATTGAGTTTGCAGGCTCTCATGCAAATGACGACGAATAAAAATCAACGCATTTGCTTTATCATTTTCATTTGAGGTTCTATCCTCTTTATTGTATTAGCGAGACCTTACCCTTGGAGGTGCATTTCCATGTCAAGGCACCAGGATAGATAATTCTTTCCACTCACTTCTAGGATGTGGAATTTGAGCTTTTTAATATTTGTCATAATCCTGCAAAAATAAATCCTTAAATTAATTAAAAGGATTTCCAAATATCCACCGCTACTTTAAGAGTAGAATGATACTTTTAGATTTGAAATTTGGCTTCGGGCCAAGAAAAATAAAAATGAAAAATTGATAGAAGAAGATGAAGTATAAGTTGATTAATAAAAAGAATAACCACATTACAAAAATTACTTACTCAATCGGTAGATCTTTGTGCTGATAACGTGTTGTAAAATATTACGTTGCAAATATGTAATAGAGAGAATAAAGAGATTGAGAAGAGAAAATCATACACTAGAGATCGTAGAGAAAGATGAGAGAATTTTATTTCCAGTGTATGATTGTTATCTGATTGTTATATGTGACTACAACAAAAACTAAACTCATATTTATAGGATAACAAGAATGTACTTATCATTAATATCAATGTATCGAATGATACATGTACTGGATAAGGGAGATAAACATTTATTGTATATGAAGATGTACTTAGAATGTATGATACAAATGTACCATAATAAGTACATTAGATAATATGAATATAATGAATATTCATTCATGTATTCATTCATTAATGTATTTCATAACATAAATGTCATAGCTAAAATAAAAAATTTAAAAATTAGAATAAATTATCCAACCAACAACACTACCGAAGATAAAAAATTAGGTGCATTATATAGTCTGTGTAAGATTCGTATGGCTTTGCTCCCTCTCTCTCTTTCCTTGGCGAAGGTGCATCTCTATACCTGAACCACACCACCACCTCGGCCTCCATTAATTGCAGTGCGCTCATTGGAAAAAGGAAAAGAAAAAACAGAAAAAGGAAGAAATTAGACAAAGTCTATTTGGTGTTTTAGGCACTATTTGGTAACCATCCAAATAGTGCCTGATTCTAATTTTTTGTTCCCAGAATTAGTTTGGGATGAGAATCGCGTTTGGTAAAATTTTTGTTCCCGAGAACAAATTTGTTCCAAGAAATAGATTTGGACAAGAATTGAGAATAAAAAAAAAATGTGATTCTTTGTCTAAGAATCAAAAAAAGAATAAAAATAGTGAAAGTCTCATTCTTCCCTTTAGTCATCTCGTGATTGCTGCCCAACACCGCTCGCCGCTAGCTGCCGCTGGTCGCCGTCTACCGGTTCGGCAAGCTTGCCGAAGGCTCGCTAGGCCAGGGCGAGGTTCGGCGAGCTCGCTGGAGGCAAGCCCAACTACCGGCGGGGCTGGGCGAGCCTCGCCGGGGCCAGGCCGACCTCACCCAGCCCCAACGAGGCCGGCCTAGCCACCGGTGAGACTCGGCCAACGAGGGCCGGCATCGGCGACCGACCACATGAAGAAGAAGAAGAAGAAGAAGAAGAAGAAGAATAGGAGAAAAGGGAAAAAAAGAAAAGAAAAATGAAAAAAGTAAAAAGTAAAGGAAAAAAGTAAAAAAGTAAAATAAAAATAAAAATTAAAAGAAATTGATTTGGAACAAAATCAATTAGCACAATATTAGACGTAATTCTATTCCGAGAATTAAAAAAAATTGGACAGTTACTAAACGCGTTTTTTTACTCATAATTAGTTCCTAAGAATAGAATAAAAAATAATCATTTTTTGACAGAATCAGTTCCCGGAAATAGAATCGTTACCAAACGCGTCCTTAGCTTTCTCCCCCTTAAGAACTGTTCACTCTCGGTCATTTCATTTGACTTGATCCTCCTCTTTGCGACGTGGGAAAAAAAGAAAGTGAACCAAATCCATACAGTCAAGTAACAATAACTCTTCTTTCTCCCCCTCCCCCTCATCCTCTTACCTTCTGTTTTTTTTTTTTTGGGCGATTGATTGGGTGGTCCGTCCAATGGTTGAATCGAAGCTTTGGAATCGCTTCTCTGAAGCTTGCCTCCTCTCGTGTGCGTGCATGCGTGGGTTCTGAGCGATTACGCGAACGGAGCTTGTTGGTTATGGCTGGTCGAAGTGGATCTCCGATGTGAAAGCGATTTCAGTGTTGATTTGGTCGAGGCGTTGATTCCCGGCAAAGAAAAATTAACAAGTCTTCTCTTCAGCCCTCTCTTCCTCCTCCTTTGTCCATAGTCGCCCGACCTCCACCCCTCCTTCGCTGTCACCAACGGCGGAGTCACCGGTGCCTTGATTAGGCTGACCCTCGCTATGTCCAAGCCGAGCATGGCTAGCTTCCTCTGTTTTGTCTATCTCATTGTTCTACAGATCTCGAAATCTGGCCGTCCATAACAACGAAGTTGCAGATCTGGAAATCGACCACCGTCACTCGCAGCCATGGACGAGCCGCTATTGCTAGAGCCATGGTTGCAAATCTGGAAGTACTATCGCGAGTGACGACAATTTATGGACTGCCATTGTCTCCTCCGTCGTCGCCCGCGATTGGCTCGTGGTCGGCCTCGTCCATGGCCGAGCCACCCCTCCATCATCACGGCTGCTTGTGGTCGTTGCTCGTCCAGATCTAGAGTGGAGTCGTGCCTCCAGATTTGGTATCATACATGGACGCAAGCCTAGCTCGTCTATGGCTCGCAAGGAGGCTCCTCCACAGATTTGGCGACCGTAACTTGTCCATGGCCATGAACCTCGACAGCGAGTTTGAGATCACGACAACCATAGACTGCGAGGTCCAATGGCGAAAGAGAAAACAGAGGAATAGATGTCAGGGAAGAGTGGCCATGGATGAAAGGGCCGGAGCTTGAACATGGCCATGGACAAGCGGCGTCATGAATGGGTAGACCATAAAGACGACGGAGAGGGTTGGACGCCTGCCAATGGTCGCCTTGGACGCAGTGCCGGCAACTCCGCATTGGTGACGGTGGAGGGAGGCGGGAAGGTTGGGCTCAATGTGGCTGGAGATGGAGGAGGAAAGTGAGGGGGATTGAGATTTTTTATATTTAGTCATTTGATCAAAAAAGAGTCAATATTAAGTCAATGTCGTAACTACATAAAAAAAAATTAAAATAATAGGAATCAATCATCCAATCAACTATTCCATTCCGTCTCATGAAGTTCTCCTCATGTGAAGACTAAACGCAGTAAATGACGACCTCCTCCAGCACTTTTTTTTGGGTCGAACCCAAGGCACTTGAAAATGCATGATATCGTTTTTTTTATTACAGATTCCATACAAGTTTTGGGTTTTTTTTTTCCTGACAAAGGAAATGCTTTTTTTTTTCTTATTCTAATACTTTTGCGCAATTATTTCTATTGTTTTATGCGAGTAGAATGTTTAATTATAACAAGTATCTATATATTTGTTTACCTTTTAAAATTAAGAGTTATCACTAATTATTTATTTATAATGTCATTTGCATGTATAAGTTGTTATATAATACCTAGCCCCGCATTCTAAGAATATTTCAAAAAGTCATTATAACACTCAACCAACAATACTAATAAATTTGGGGAAGTATGAAAATTGTCATCTAATCTTTTGATAGTGACAAGTTGTGATAGCGTTAATTTTATTTTAGTGTCAAATATGAGCTGTCATATAATAATTGATTTCTCCCACATTATTAGATAATTTCAAAGACTCATAAAAATCCTCAATTAAGAATATTAATAGATTTAAGGAAGTGTGGAAAGTCAAATTTTTTTTTTTGTGACAAGTCGTAATTGCATTAATTATATTGTAACCAAATGAAAAATATAAATACTTGCTTTTCAATGGACAATTCGTTGGAGGTCATGATGTAGCAAAAAAAAAAAAAAAAATTGATTTTCTCCATACAAACAAAATGCAATCAGCGGGTGCACACCCACTTTTTGCCAAGGGGTGGATCACTTAGTACATTGCAAGATTCTATTTTTATTTTTCCACCTCAAATTTGAATGGTAAATAGAGGAAATAATGTTGAGCCAAGCATTAGTTTCATCCATTCCTTCTTCAATAAATACACTGGTTAAGTTCTTCGCACCCGCTATTCATATCCTTAGTTGACTGGCTCATCATTAGCATGCCCTTGCTTTTTCTCTAATTGTTATGCATGTTCACCTTGAAGCAAACAAATCTAAAACATAATCAATCTTTGTCGACAAAACTAATGTAGCAGGAATTTTCACTCTGTATCAATGAATTTAAATGTTGCTCTTTTCAATAGTTCTATTGGACTGCCTAGCAAGCTCCCTAAACTTTTTGCTAGTCTTCATGCTTATTCGTTACAAGAATACAACTTTTCACTTCTCCATGGCATCAACATTGTTTTGCAAGATTCATATTTTGTTCTTCTTTGTCTTTGTGTCTTTGTCCTCATTTAATTGCGTAGAGAAATAGTTGAGTGAGCTGTCATTGATGTTTAGTCAATGGCTTCATTCGGGCATCAGCATAAATAAGAAGGCTCCCATTTCTCTCTCTCTTTCTTTCATTTTTGCATTGTAGGTTTTCTTATGTTTTAGATGCTTTTGCGTCCAATTGGAAATAGCCCCCCTCTCTCTCTCTCTCTCTCTCTCTCTCTCTCTCTCTCTCTCTCTCTCTCTCTCTCTCTCTCTCTCTCTCTCTCTCTCTCTCTCTGATTGTGATGCAAGAGCTACTATAAAAAAAAAAAGAGGACTCAGGAGGGGGGGATTAGGATGAAGTTGAAAGGTACAGAACCGGAATCTGGAGACTTACTTAGCAACCGTTTGAATGACCCCAAGTTCCACTTGCATAGGGCCTATCTGCCGAGTAATCAAGAAAAGTCAACATTGTCTTATCACTTCAAAATCTACGTACCCTTAATTGTCAATTAAGCCACTCAAAAAGTCAATGCTGAATGTATTATTAATTTATAAATGCATTTATAATTTCACGCTTGTTGCAATGCAATATCCTTGGCCTTAGTCATTAGTCAACTTGTATAAAAGCATCAATCAACCCCTCCCTATTTATGTCACTAACAAAATCTTGACTTCTCATGATCTGTGAGAATGAGGGAAGCCTGGAAATTCTTTCTTTAAGGTCATAACTCAATGTAATCACATTCATTGTGTCATTTTTTTTTCTCAATATAGCAGGTACAATTTCCTCAACTTATGTCAATGGATCTCTCCCACATGGAAAATTTAAGCAAATTATGGATTGACGGTCCTCAAGAAACTTTGACTTTTGATTGTTTATCGGAAGTGGAGGTTTGGAACTGTAAGAGCCTTGAAAATTTGTTTCCGTATTGGGTGGCTACAAGTTTAACCCAACTTGAAAAACTTCAAGTAGAGTCTTGTGAGATCGAGGAAATAGTCGCTAGAGGGGATGACATTTCATGCTCCAATACTACTCAAGATCTTTTCCCAAGACTTACCTCTTTGGTGTTACATGACATGTCACGACTCAAGAGCTTCTGTCTTAACTTGTCCACTTTGAATTGGCCATTATTGACGGAATTACGAGTGACTCATTGTGACAAACTGAACATGTTGTCCTTTGTGGGATCCATGAACAGTTGGGCTCAAAGAGATGATCAACAAGACCTTTTAGATCAAGAAGCTCAGTCTTCATTTGAGAGGGTATGATTATAGCTGCTCTCCCTTAGTTTCTACTTTGTTCTTTAAAGTAGTCACTTATATCATATCCATTGCATATCATGTCACGCTATAATGTTATAGAAAAGATGATCTCCCTTACCTATTAGTTTGTCGACAACGTTAAGATATTCCTAATATCTTACATATACTTTCATTTGTGGATATGCAGATATTCCTAATATCTTACCTAGAGTTACAAAAATATTTATAGTATTCTATTGACAACTTCCTAATCTAACCTAATGCTACTCCTTGGCGACATCAATAAGAATTTGACAAGAGGTCCTCTTTATTATTGACACGTGTTGCACATTTGAACTTTTCTTCTATATTTCATCTTCTACAAACTCTAAAAAAATCTATTCATTTTTTTTAAACAAAAAAAAAAAAAATAGTACCTTAGTGCACCATTTTCTACTATATTTTCTAATACACTGGTGCACTTCATAGTCGTCATGTTGTCCTATTATAATACTATAGAAAACTAGAACCCCTTTCCTATATGTTTGCGGACAACATAAGGTATTTCTTATATCTTAAGCACACTTCTAAATTTGTGAACCCCATATGTTTTAGTAACATCATGAGCGCATCACGTTACATAAGATTCTAAAGATGATAAATTTTTGTTGACAAGATAAGATATTCCTAACAAAAGATGAATTTAGTGAGTGTAGGGATCTTGAATTTAGATTCACTCTATCCACTTGACCAGAACAACCTCTACTCGAGACTTTTAAAAGCTTAAGTCTCGACAAAAAAAAAAGTTCTTGAGATATAATGAACTTTAAGGAGATGGCCACCTTCCATGCAAATCATCTAAATAGGTTTACTTTTTACAACACATGATTTATTGCCAAAACTTTGTTGAATTTACTTCTCATGTTGTAATGGCAATTTGACAGGACTTTCCTATGTTAAAGAAACTTTTATTAGTTGATGAAAATATTCAGATGATACAAGATGCAAAATTTCCCGAGGACAACTTTGGCAAGCCAAAAGCATTAACATTGGCATGCTTTCATGATGAAAAGGCAGTATTTCCTCCTAGATTCTTTCTAGAGAGATTTCAAAATCTACAAAGCCTAGAGGTATCATGTAGCTCCTTTGAAGATATATTCCCGGATGAAGGGCTTGTTGAAGAGGGAAAACATTCTGTGCTTGAAAATTTAAGAAAACTTAAGTTAAGCAAGCTACACAACCTAAAGCGTGTGTGGAGAGAAGACTCCTTAGTGTCGAAAATTCTTCAGAGCATTGAAGCATTTATGGTTTGTGATTGTCCTTATTTGACAACAATATTTCCGACCACGACATCCTTCCAAAATCTGAAGAAGTTAGTGGTGAAGAATTCCTCTGGATTGGTACATCTAGTAACCGCTTCAGTGGTCACAAATTTGGTGCATCTTGAACGGATGACTATAATAGGATGTGAAAGAATGAAAGAAATAGTGACGGATGATGGAGACAAAGAAGGAAAAGTGATTACGTTTGAGAATCTTTATAAGTTGACACTCCAACATTTGCCAAGCCTAGAATGCTTCTCCTCCATCCCAACTTGCAGCTTCAGGTTCCCATCCTTGGATATTATTGAAGTAGAAGAGTGCCCAAAAATGAAGACCTTTTCTAAGGGTATGCTAAGCACACCGGGACTATATATTGCGACACTGTTTAGATACAAATTGCAGGGGAATTGGGAAGAGGGTGATGATCTCAATACAACCATACAAAAGTTATCAGCATGAACAAATGCACGTAATAGCGGTAAAGGTTCGATTGATGTCATTCTCTCATCCATTCTTGTTTCTTTTTTATTTTTTGGCAGCACCGTAAGTTTTTAAATTTTTCTTTTTTAGTAACTTTTCTATTATTGGTGACGTCCGATCAGCATCATCATCAACCCTATCTATCCATCGATCTCACCTCCTCCTTCACTAAACAGTAGGAAGCGAAGCAGGGCTCTCCTTCTCCTTGATGCCAAAGGCTCTCTTTGCTGCATTCATGGAGGACGGAGCGAAAAGGAAGCGTCGGGAATTGCCAGGACTGAGAGAAGATGGCACTGCCGAGTCTGGACAGTCAGTCCTCCACTCACTTCATCAAAGAAGAAGATCATAACTCTCTCTCTCTCTCTCTCTCTCTCTCTCCGCATCTGTATCCGACGAATCGTAAGTTCCCGCTTCTGCACATATCATTCCTCCCGTCTGCCAGAATTTCTTCCCGATTTTCGTGTCTTGTTGCGCGTAATTTTCTTCCGGTTTTCGTAGAGACCTTTCCTCAATCGTCGTCGTCTTCTTCAGCTAGGGCTCTGCTTTTTGAATTCGTTCCATGTAATTTTCTCAGTCCACTACTTCAGATCATGGACCAATAGAGGTCCTCCACTGACATCTTCAAAGAAGAAGATCACTCTCTCGTTCTCTCTTGCACTTGAACCCGGCAAACTCATAAGTTCACGTTTCTTCCCATTTTGGTGTCTTATTGCGCATGAATTAGGTTGAAGTTGGAAGCTAGTTTCGTAGAGACCTTCCCCAATCATCGCCTTCTTCTTCAGCAAAGGGCTCTGTTTTTCAAAATTCGTTCCACATTGGAGTCTAAAAGCATCAGTTCCTCAAACTAGCAATTTTATCTGAACAATGGAGTAATTGAAATAGGGAAAATAATGAAAGGACTATTGTTGGGACATAAGCTGGTGGTTGGAGGTTCGAAAAGATAACAATCGTCTCCTTTTTTAGTGGATAGATGCGTTGGAAAAGCAATTCCTAAGGAGTCTTAGAATTAGAATCCAAGTCCTCTTATTTGGAGAAATTTGACAATGTGATTCAATGTCAGAGAAGTAGAATATATATATTAATCGCACAAAGAGACTATGCTCATATGGACAAGCAAATTGCAAAGAATGTTGCTGCCTCCATAACTAAAGAGAAAGACCTAATCGCTAAGGGGCTAGCTTTTTGTGATTATGAAATTTCATTGTAGATCTAATGACTGATAATTTTGTTTTCAAATAGGATATGCTATTGTATTTTGTTATATTAATCAGATTTGGGGGAAAAAAGATTTTATTTTGTCAAATTGAACCAATAGTTTGATAAAACTTTATTTGAGCTGCACTTGAAAGAATCAAACAGCTTTAGTTTAAATTTTCAATTCCATCCATGTTCCAGTCATCAATGTATTTGCTTTTTCCCTTGTGATTGTGATTTATGTGGCTGAAATTGATATGTTTTAAATATACATAGGACTTGCAAGGCTTCTTCTGAATGTGCCCTATTGCATTCTGGGAGCATAGATTTTGACCTTGACTTTGGATTAATGGCTTTCGGCATGTGGCTTACTGTCTCCTGAAACTAACAAGTAATGCCTTAAACTCACTATGTTTACGATTTAATTCTCTCATTAGGGTCTGCTTATGTCTTGGTATTTTCTTCACCATATGTTTGGTTTTTCAACCATGTACATGCGCACTTGACTCCTGTTCAATTCATCAAGCAACATATTCAGGAAATTTAGCAAATTGTGACTCTCAGGTATTCGGACAGGTCATGGATGGTGAAGGTAAGGAGTTGTGGATGAGATCTTTTTTTTTTCCCGGGGGGAAGGGAGGGGGTACGTTCTTTTCTGCTGGGTCGGCCCAAATTTGCAAGAGAAGGTCATCTGCATGTAGAAACTCATTGATAGGGATGATTTTCTGTTCAGAATCCACATATTCACTAGTGCTGGTTAGGACTTAATTTACATTGATCTAGATGAACTCTGGAAGTGTCACTTTCACTGGTCCAAAATGAATTCAGTATTCCAAATAATAACTCCTTTATATAGTCTTGAGGAATCAATGAAGTGTACTTCTATGCCGATTGGGTTTTATGAGGTTGATCACAATCCACATGCACACTCACTAATGCCACATTCCAAATCTGAATGAACTGAAAAGTATGTGCTTCAAGACGTCCTTTTTGGTTTATTCGTTCTTCATTTTGAATTTAAAAACAAGTCTCATAGGCTTATTAAGATTATGGGTTTTATTTTTCCTACAGGAATATTAAAAATGTTCAAAAGGATGCTTTTGAGAGAATGGTGCAATTATTTGGCTTGTAGAATTGGAAAAATGTGATGAGATGGTTTGGTTAGCAAAGGGTTTGAATGAATATGTAGAGCATTACTCTATCTGTGAGGTTCAATTTTTGGTCTTCGAATATGAAGGGGACTCCATTTCCCGTGTCACCATAATTGATGAAAGGATGTCCGAGATAGAATATCCGCCAATTAGTGTTGATATGAGGAACCGAGCCTCAGCAATTATGGAATTGTCTTGCTGAAAGTGGAGAATGCCTTCGATTGCCATGACCTTTCAGTCGAGCTTGAAGTCCGGGGGGATGAATTGCATTCAGCCAAGTGTCCTCGGTTTTGTATGGAAATCGAATCTGACCAGGTTTGCAAAGTTCATGGCGGTTCCTATGCAGAGTTTGGGAGGGACAGAAGTTCCAATTGCTCATCACAAGATTTTCCAGGTGTGAATCTTAATACTAGCTAATTCTACCCTTGATTGTGTTGTTTCTCGTGTTTGATTCAAATACCATACAAGAACTGTCCATGTCGTTAGGCTAAGAGAAATTGCGTTAGAGTTAATGCTAAGAGAAACTGTGTTAGAGCTAACTCATTCTCGTAGTGTTTCTCTGTCTCTAGATCTCCCGTGTATGCATATATATGTGATGAGACTGAATGGGCCGGCGATTGCTGTGGTGTTTCGGTTGAGCTTGAAGTCTTGGGTGATGAATTGCATCCAGTCAAGTGTCCTCAGCTTTGTATGGCAATGGAATATGATTAGGTTTGCAAAGTTATTGCAGTTCCCATGCACATTCATTAGCAAAAAGTTTGGGCAGGGACAAAATTCGAACTGCTCATCACAAGATTTTTTGAGTGTGAATCTTAATATATTAGCAAATTCTCCCCTTGACTGCGTTGTTCTCATGTTTGATTCAAATATCATGCAGGAACTCTCCACGTCGTTAGGCTAAGAGAAATTGTGTTGGAGCTAATTCATTATTGTAATGTTTCTTTGTCTATAGCTCTCCCCTGTGTACATATGTATGTGTTGGGGAGTCTCATAAATAATGGAAACGAACCGAGCCAGTCATATCAGATTCCATTGTGATGAAAATGGATTGGTGTGTATATAGGCCTCAGGAAGCTAGACCATTAGTAAGACTCAGATCTATTGATTTAAGGTTGCTATATCAGTAGATATGAGTTTTACATAACAAAAAATAGAATACGCCTAAAACGCTAAAGCCTTTTTCGTGTTCTGTTTGCGGCTGCTGTAGGTAAGCTAAGAGAGTCAAGGCTTGTGAAGAGCTCTCGAACTGGCCAGCATATTTATACTCGATTATCCTTTCTTCCAAATTGTGATGAGGTGAATATATCTGAAAAAAAAAAAAAAAAAAAAAAAGCAATATGGTAAGATCCTCATGACAATGACAACTCTTGGATTTAAATCACATAGAGTTGCTAGATTATGTTAGATCTAGATATTAATCACGTGGCAATAACTTTTTTTTTGTCCTTTACATGCTTTGAAAAGGATATTCATACTGTCTTCCTCAGAATCATTGGTTGTTTTTTCCTTTCTGATGACAAAATTGCAAAATGTCTCCTTGAGCAGGGAGTTCTTGGTTCATTCCTAAAGATGCACTTTACGAAAAGCCCGCAGACCATGGCTTTCATATTTCAAGACAAAGCATGGCATTGAAGCTCACCAGCCCTGAACATCACGGAAAGCTATTTGCCCGCGCAGGGCTTGTGACATCCCGATTTTCCAATTCTGGTTTCAATTAAATAAGTCGGGCATTTCATCTTTGCGTCTATAGCTTTCTTCTCTCGAGTTGGCCACTCACGAGATAACTAGTCTATCATGTGAAGCCGTTAAGGAATCTAAACGCAATAGAGCGATTAGAGACCGGAGATAGGTCGATTCAACAGAACCATGTAATTCAGTGTGGGTGATTCCACCTAATTGCACAATTCTTATTGATCGGCACTAGACCGATTCCTCTATCGTTTTGGTACCTTGTGTCCGTATTTGAAACCTCGAGATTTCTACGACAATCGAGAGTCGACAATGTGTCGAAGATGCACTTTGTGGCTTGAGAATAATCAACCACAGGTCAATTGCACAGAAAATTCCTAAAAGCTACCCGGTAGATTAGGACGCGCTAAAGTCGCGCCAGATTGAATTTAACCGTGAAATTGAACCCGATTACAAAAATTGGAAGTTCTGTCAAGTCACAATTCATTTTAGGAATGATTTTTCTACAAACCGAGATTTTTGGCGGAAAAGCAAAGTAATGCCGTTTTTGTTCAGAATTGTCGAGGGGTCGTTTTGATTGAATCTTCGGGATGCAAGTTGGATCATTTGATGGGAAAAAGTCATGAGACGGACGAGGATACCTTGATGGATTTAATTGGGCTTCAATTGGATGTGCTTAGTTGAGAATTGGATGAAATTGATTGAGATTGAAGAGGGAAATGTAACAAATTCGTATGCCATGGGGGGAGAGCTATTTTGCACCTATTGGCAAGGTTGTGGAGGAAGATTGAGGAGAGAGAGTGGATGATGTCATGTGATGTCATGGTGGGGGCAAAGCAAATGAGGTTTAGACAAGTGTTGAGCTCTAGTGAGCCACCAAGGAGGCCCCCTCTTCAGCTGATCATCTTCTTCCTCTTTTCTTGGCTTTCTCCATTGTTGTTGAAGGAGAGAAGCTCAGCAAAAACCAGAGGAACCGAGCAGCACCAGCCCCTCCATCGTCGCACACCCGGAAGGCCATCGTCGGCCGTTTTCCTCCTCTGTTTTCTCCTCGTTCCAGTTTCTGCTCCAGCTGACCTTTCGCCAAAGATTCGAGTTAAAAGTCGACTTACCGGATGAATCAGCAAACGCTCCACCCACTTCCGTGACGAGGACATCCAGCCCGTTCCGGAGCATCCCACCGCTAGCCGGAACGATTCTCCGGTCGTCCCGAAATCCTGAGAGAATCTGCCGCTCGCCGGACCGTCTGGTTCCGCCCTGCTCCGCCTGTTCCGCATTTTCTTGCTGTTTCGCCCCTTTCCGACCCTTCCTTTGCCCATCCCAACCTCCTACAAGATCCCCTTGACCCCCGGGAGCCGCCGGTTGCCAACCACCCACTCGCCGGAGCTCCGATCGGCCCGTTTTCGCCGTTGAAGTTGCTGGTTTCTTCTCTGCAGTTCAGCCCAGATCAGAAGCAGAAGACAGCAAGAAGTTCCAGACTTCGAGGCCCGTTTTCAGTGTCTTCCCAGCCTCCGTTGGTGTCGCCGCTTTGGGGTTTATCCACCGCCTTGGCGTCGTGGTCGCCGTGAACTCACCGGCGCGCAAAACCGGTGAGTTTATCCTCTAATTCTTGCTTAGTGAGTTAATGACGCTTAAGGGGTGTTTAGATTAGTCTAATTAGATTTATGTGATTAAATTAGATTATTTTAATGTAAATTAGATTAGTTGTATGATTAGTTTAATGGATGTTTAATTAGGGATAATTGTATGATTAAATTAGTGTAATCTAGTTTAAGCCCTAATTAATTATTTTTAATTAAATAATTATTTCGAATTTATAAATATTATTTTATTAAATTATATTATTATAAAATAATATTTAATTATTTAATTTTCGGAATTAAATTTAATTATTTAATAATTTCGAAAATTATGCCGGGATGGCCGGTTGTTAGAATTTCGCGCTGATCGCAGCAGTGCGGTCGGTTTGTGTTAATTGTATGTTTAAATTGAGAAATTGAGTGATTGATGATTATGGTTAATTATTCCAAAAGTGTGGAATTGAGTGATATTGATGAAGTTGTGGTATTTAACTTGAAAATACCCTGTTGGCTTTTAAGCACCGTAATTGGTTTGTATGACCAGTTTGAATCGATTGGATTGATTGATTGATTGAATTGAGATATGAGTTGGTTTATTATTGAATGATAAGCTTTGGCGAGTATTGGTTTATATATATGTATCGGCTTGGGCAAGCAATTATGATATACATATATATATGGCAGCTTCTGGTGAGCTATAGTATACTATATTGAATATTGCGGCAGCTTCTGGTGAGCTAAGATCGTTTTATCAGCTTGTGCGAGCACGATCTATATATATATCAGCTTGTGTGAGCTACCATCTATGTATATATCAGCTTGTGCGAGTCGTAATTGTATTGATGGATGAATAGATGTTATGGTTTAATAGATGATATGAATTGATAGATGTGTGGATCGTATGATATCAATTGGATTGACTGAATTGATAGACCGATGGGTATGTTGATAGTTTGAGCTTGTGCGAGCATTGTTGAATATGAATTGTACTGACGTGCAGGAAAGGGACTGAGGCAAGATAAGTCATCTATCCTATTTGTGTGGCTAGAGCCCCCAGGAGGCGTATTTTCTTCCTAATTGAGTTTTAGAGGGTAGGACTCGCTGAGACATAGTCTCATCCCGGTTGTGGGATAATATTTCAGGTCCCTAGATGACGGTCGTGGAGGACCGGAAGTCCTGGAGTTCGGAAGGTGGAGGCTGAAGAATTGGTGAACGTGTCGACAAGTTGGTCATAGGACGCTTCCTTTTTGTTGAGCCGGTCTATTTTATAGTCAATCCAGTGTTGTATATAAACCTATGTGTTTATAAAAGCTTGTTTGGTTGTGATTGATTGCCTGTTTTTCTATCCCAAGTTATGTGACATCCTGAAATTCGACCCGTTTCGATAAAAGGAAATGTGCATTTCGTCGACGTGCCTATGGTCCTTTTCTCGAGCTGATCACTCACGAGTTAACTAACCTATTGGGTGAAGCTATTAAGGGATATATCCATGGTAAAATCCTAAAAGCTACCTAATTGGTTGGATTGGACTAAAATCACGTCCGGTCGATTTTAACCATGGAATTTGATTTGGTTTCGGGAATCGAATATTCAGACGTGTCACAATTCATTTTTAGGACCGTCTCATCGTCTATCAATTTATTGCCGAGTCCGAAATTTCAAGAAAGAAATTATCGGAGGAAAAATCGAAGACCCGAAAGAAAATAAAAGGGAATGAGAAAAGGAAAATGCTAGAAATAAGAAAATTGGATTTTCTTATTAAAGTATTATTTTCTTTCCCTTTTCCTTTTCTCTTTTTCTCTCTCTCTCTCCCCTCCCCCTCGTGCGTAGCCCTTCCCCACCGCCTATTCTCTCTCTCTTTTCCTCTTTGACCAGTCAATGCTTATCTCTCTCTTCTCTCTCCTCTCTCTTCTTCCTTCCCGCACACGACAGAACCAGCTTCTTCTTCTCCTTCTTTCTTCGCGAGCGAACCAGAACCAGAAGCTGCAGCTCCGTCGCCGCCCATCCCGCCGCCGCACCGCCGCTTGCACGCTCGCGACAGCCGCTCGCCCGTGCGCCCGCCGCCGCACCGCCGTCCGCGCACGCCCAGGCCGCACGAATCAGCCCTGTTTCGCCCCTGTTCCGCACCGACCAGCCACCGTCCGGCCACCTCGCCACCGCCCAGCCCCGCCGGACTTCCCGTTCCCCTTGCTCTCCGCCGGCCTTCCCTCGCCGTTTTGGCCGCCGGATCTGCTCCGACCAGCCAAGGCGAAAACCCACGAAATGGGTTTCCAGCCTGTTCGGGCCCGTTTTGGGCCGTTTCCCGCCCCGGATCCGCGAGTTGCTTTGGGAAGTATCGTTCCTCGCGTCGCCGCGGTCGGATTGATCCGATTTGCGCGCGATTTGGTGAGTAATCTCACTAATCCAGGATTAGTTGGCTAATTATGCTTAAGGTTGGTTTAGATTTAATTAATTATGTTTAGGTTGTTAGATTTAAATAAATTAGCAATTATTAGTCAATTGTGATGTGATTTAGATAAATTGATTGTGCAATTAACAAGTAGACGTGGTCTACTAATTATTGGAAGCATCTCGGGAATTTTCCGACCCTTAGTGGGCTCTAATTAGGCTTTTCGGGCCTAAGTGGAATTTTTAGTATTTAAATATTAATATTCGGAATTAAATTAAATAATTGTTTATTTTCCGAAAATTCAACTGAGATGGCCCGGACCGGAATATTGTGCTGATGACTGTGGTGAAGTCCGTTTATTTAATCGGGCTTTATTTTGTACTAAATTGAATTTTTAAAATTAATTAATTATTTATTTATTTTTCGGAAATTAAGATTTTGATGGCCGACGACCGAAATCTCGTGCTGATCGTCGTGGCGCAGTCTGTTTATTTATTTGAGCTCCACGTTGCGTGGAATTAAATAAATTGTGATATTTTGGGGAGTTACCCTAAATTGATTGGAATTGATTGAGATTGAATTATTGATTGGTAAATGGCCAAGTATGTTTATTTAGTATTTGTAATGCTTTGATGGGCTATTAAGTGGAGAAGTTTGTGAGAGTAAATTGAATATACTCTTGGCTAAGATCTATCAGGTATGTTAATATCGTGTGAAAATTGAGTGAGTTGATGAGTATGTGGGGATTCATCCCAAGATTGATCTGATTGATCAATGTCGGTATTCAATTAGAATTTGACTATGAGAGGTTGTGAGTTGAACCTCGGAAGCCGCCGAAGTATGGCTATGCCTGTTGAGGCCGTAATTTGCCACCTGATATGGGTCGCGCCTGTTGAGGCCGTAATTTGCCACCTGATATGGGTCGCGCCTGTTGAGGCCGTAATTTGCCACCCGATAAGTGATCATGCCTGTGTGTGGTGATAGTTGATCATGCCTGTGTGGCGATAAGTGATCTTGCCTGTGTGTGGCGATAGTTGATCATGCCTGTGTGGCAATAAGTGATCATGCCTGTGTGTGGCGATAGTTGATCATGCCTGTGTAGCGTAGATTGTGCCTATGTGGCCGTATTTCTGTGTATCGATTATCGAAAGTGGTCGAGTGGGACCGTAAAGCCATTAAATATTGAATGCTGTCGAGTGAGACTGTGTCTTCCACCTTTGCTTAAGATGTGATATGAGGATCGTAGTTCGTAATTAATGAGTGAGATGGAATAATCGAATTGACCCAGAATGGTCCGTCTGATATGTAATCGACGAGGTCGATTGATCATTGTTTTGATTTGATGTTGTGAATTGATTGACTGAATGGAAATGACCGTGAGTGGTCTTGTTGGCTTGTAATCGACTAGGTCGATTTGATCGATGCTTCGATCGGTGATATGATTGCTTGAGTGTCTATTGTAAATTGTGCTTGACTTGCGGTGGGATCGATGCTAAGGTACGTCTTCGAGCTATGCGTGTTTAGGCAGCCTGTAGTATAATAGTTTACTAATCGGGCTTAGTGGGGTAGAACTCGCTGAGACGTAGTCTCATCCCAGTTTGGGGAAAACATTTCAGGATCCCGCTGAGGAGCTGATGAGGAGGAGTCTGAGAAGGAGAACTCGGAGGTGAAATTTAAGGAGAATGATTTTTGGAAGAAGAAGATAATTCCGAAGGGGGTCTTGAGTACGACCCGGATGGACTGAGAGTCTATCTTCTTTTGAGAATTCCTTTTGAAGTGAATAGTTATGAAGTGGTTTGTGTTTTGTATAAAAGTTTGGTTATAAGTTTCAATATGAAAAGTATGGCCCTGCTTTTTTATCCCATCGTTTTATTGTCTGGGGATTTTAACTGCTTCCGCATGTGCTTAATAAATGAAGGGGTCGGCGATACTAGTCCTGGGATATCGCATTATAAAATCGACCATGTGAGAAGGATGTGTGCGTGCCCGAGGATCGGGGCGTGACAAGTTAAATGTTGTCAGGGGATTTGTTTCGCTTCCGCATGTGTAATAAAATTGAATGGGTCGGCGACACGTCCTGGGAAGTCGCATTTGTATCGACCAGAGTGGAATGTGCGCGCACTCGGAGGATCGGGGCGTGACAGGGCTGCATTCATGAGAGAAACTTCTCTGAAGGCAGAAGAGGCGTGTGTTTGAGCTCTACTGAAAAGGACAATTCGTGTTCGGACTATCCAACTTCAGAACCGCTAATAAGACTTGGCTGAATGATAATACTATGCAATACAATATAGCAGAGGAAGTTTCGACTTAGCTCACTTTTGGTGAGAATGTGATTTTCGGAATGGCTCGGCTGAATTATGCTTCCAAGTCAGCAAAATGGACAAATGCATGAGCTTTGTTCCAATGAATGAAATGGTCCTGAATGTGTACGATGCCTTTCCTTGATCCTAGACTCAATAATCACCATGCGGGCACGGGTTGTGAGTCGGAGGAAGCTGATTACTACTTTTGATTCTGTAACTTCCATTTCAGGAGACAATCTCTCAAATCTAGGGCTTCTTCAAGGTTTCCAGTGGCTCAACCTGACCTTTAGAATTGTAGAGGGTAGTAACATCAGATACACTTCCCTAAGCCATATACCAAGTCTAAATTTCAAGGTGTAACCATGATTTTACAAGCTTCGGTGAACTTAATCAGATTCTGTTCATTGTCTCTTTTTTATTTCTTCAAGATTTTGTGATTAGTCTTTTCGCATGTGAGAAGTTTGTTAGTTTCTTCTCATATGGAAAGCATTCAGAATTTATTCTGTCAAATTAACTGAATCATGATATGTATGGCAAAGCAATTTCCAATCAATGCTGCATCTTTTCATGATTAGTCAATTGAGGAAATTTTCACATCAATGTCTACTAAAATTCCTCATTGTTCAACTGTGGAAAAAGGGATTTCTAGTCACGCACCTTTCTACCCTCGGCCATGCCGCCAAATGAAATGATATCATAGGATTTAGATAAAGAAGTCCCCCAGCGTGGAAGGAATAGCTTTAGTGGGAAGTAGTCTATATGTAGATTGAGCCATTCTGAGTTGGTTTTTCATGGTCCTATCTTCCTAGACCTCTCATTAGACACTAAAATTAGCTCGCAATTTCAATTTATAACTATCCTTTTTCAAAATGGTGATCCTACATTTTATATGAATAGTCTTGTATGATCTTGAACTTAATACGTCACCTCTACCTAGAGCTCAATTATGATTGTTAGTGCCTACAATATCACAACCGCTATAGCAATTGATGTCCACTTGTTGGAGTTTTTTCCATTTATACAGCGTTTATAATTTAAGCCAATAGAACACTAGAACAATATTCACTAATAACACATACTAAAAAAGGATGTTAGCTAGCAATTTCTTTTCATCCTTTAGCACTTTCGGAAGGATAAATTAATCCTTAAATTTCCTCGACCTCAAATTATTACCTTATTGTTCTTTGCCCTCCAATTTTATCCTTTGATTTCTCATTCCACTCAAATAATTGCATAGCTTGGTTGTTCAAACATGCAGATGTGCAGAGTATTCCAGGTGGATTCATTAAGCAACATATTCAGAAAAATCAAAGAGCAACTCTTAGGTATTCTAGTGAAGCCCTCCGGGGCCTCTAGACTTGTAAGAGGGGCTTGATCTCTATATTTTTCTTCTGGTTGACTTGCATTTATGAGAGAAACTCGTATGCGTGCAGGAGACGTTTGCTTGTTTGAGCTAATTGATAGGGATGATAGTATTTGAAGACTCCGTTTTGAGTCTGCATGTTTCGGCTAGTTGATAGGGATGATGGTGTTTGAAGACTTCATTGTATGAAATGAGTACTCCCATGTTTAGTCGTGCTACATCACTGACAAGCAAACTTCCTTTTCTTTGTTAATTGAAAATAAAATCAAAAAGATTTTGTGAAGACTTGGGTGCGTTGATTTGCAACACGACGATTTAAGCAGGAATTCTAGGTAGTTATACTTTCATAAATTTCCACTTCTTCATTAATGTTTAGAAGAGTTACCACTTCAATAGAAGACAATAACAATATCAAAATGGATGAGTCATTTATCCAAGACAAAGTCAAGACATCTAAACTAAACTCTATCATTAGATCTCCCATGAATGAATGGACCCAGATGATCACCTAAAGGCCTGCATTCTTTGCAGAAATAGCTTCTCGTTACTATATGCTTATCACCACTCGCGACTTGGATACCTTTAGGTAATGACATGCTTTTCCTTCTCCCCATGTGGTGTCATAGAATCCACAAAGAAACTTTTTTAGATCTCTGTGATTTGTATTTTTAGAGTCTTTATGTTGATCTGCTGTCACAAGATACGTGTATAATCAATGACGATGTTGCCTAGGAGTGAGCTTTAAGAGCTTACTAATTCTCTACACCGCATTGTAACAGAACGAAACAATACATAATATCAATACTCATAACCATCAAGCAAAGCAGACCCAAACAAAATTTCATTCGACCCCAAGAACACCATAGCACATAGTTAACCAGTCAAATTCGAAAAGCTGGAATCATCAACTAATTTAAAGAATAGCGGTTAAGCTATGCACCAGCAGGTCATCCATCAAAGCATATGAGGGTAAGAAGTTTCATTGAATAGCAAAAGCATATTACTACTTGGAAAGGGACGAGCATGTCCAGACTCTGCCAATGGCTGCTTACCCTTGCGAACAAAAGAAGGCAGGAAAAGAGGACGCGGGAGACGTGAAGCTTTCTCGATCCTCCTTCTTCTTCCTCGGAAGCGAAACTGGGGGAACCTCTGCAGCACTTCACGGAGGACTGAGAGAAGCGAAGCTGCACTTAACGGAGCAGAGCGAAGTAAAGGGGGGGAGATAGAGGGAGAGTCAACCAGATGCAGTGTCGTCACCGTCGCCGCTGCCGCCGCCGGAGAGAGGACCAAAGTGCGACGTCGGAGATGGCATAACCGAGTCTGGATGGACAGTCCCCCACTCACTTCATCAAAGAGGAAGATCATACTCTCTCTCTCTCTGACAAATCGTAAGTTCACGCTTCTGCACCCTTCATTTCTCCCGTCTGCCAGAATTTTTTCCGATTTTCGTTTCTTATTGCGCGTAATTTTTCTTCCGATTTGCCGAAAACCTTTCCTCAATCGTCGTCGTCTTCTTCAGCAAGGGCTCTGCTTTCAAAATGCGTTCCACAGTCGAGTCTTGTCCCTGTAAATTTCTCAACCCACTGCTTCAGATTGTGGACCAATAGAGGTCCTCAATCGTCGTCTTTTACATCTCACGTGCTTCTCTCGTGAGTATGTGTATGGTCTTTCTTTATCACACTGGCTGCTTCGAAAATGTGGATGGAGTATTTAGTCAGATCATTGCCGGCGAAGATAAGGAGCTAATCCGCACAAGCATGTGGCGTTCTTCTCTGCCATTACGCAAGCATTTGTGATAGAATCATGTCTGTGTAGGAGATTTCTTACGTGTGTGAGCTCATTGATGGAGATGATACGAGGAGTCGCTTTCACGCCTTGTTCTTAATAAACTTCAGAGTGCTCATCGTCATGAGAATTTGGAGGTGTGACTTGCAGTTTAACATATCGAGTTTCTGCTTGTGTAACTCTCTTTCTGTCGTTCTTTTTAAATTCTACGAAAGTTTCTAAGAAGCTCTTGTTTTAATCTTGATTGATTACGTCATGATTTGTACATAAACTATCACTAAAGTTGTCGTTTTTCAAGTACAGGGAGGACCAAACAATTAGAAGATTTGAAGCACCCGAAGCTGGTTTTTTATGATCCCACACACCCAAGGCCTCTCACTACTCTTAAATTGGCCAAGAAATTTCAAACGGAGAATCCCTTTCTCAAGGCGGTGATGAGGCCATCTTCTGTTAAGCATGGCATGGTAAGATCCCAGGCTTATTTACTACTGGCATGACTGAAAATCGAATATATCAATGCTATTTATATCTTTGCCATACTCTAATGTAATTCCAAGTTTACCTCATTATGTAGTAAACCACGACATATTCTTTTCCTTGAAGTGTTCATGTGTATATGTTTAAAACCTGGTATAAATCTTAACGATGGAGTAATTAAAGCATGGAAAAGAATGAAAGGATAGTTATTGGGACATAAGCTGGTGGTTAGAGGTTTGGAAAGATGACGATCGTCTTCTTTTTTTTTCTTTTTTTTTGTGGATAGATGTGTTGGAAAAGCAAATGCTGAGGCAAGTCTTAAGAATTAGAATTTGACTTATACGTTAATTGCACAAGGAGACTATGACATGAACAGGCAAATTGCAAAGAATGTTTGCCGTCTCCATAAACTCCGGACTGCTCATCATCATGAGAATTTGGAGGGGTGACTTGCGGTTTAACACGTCTTGTTTCTGCTTGCGTAACTCTCTTTCTCTCGTTCTCTTCAAATTCTAGAAGAGGCTTTTTAAGAAGCTCTTGTTTTAATCTTGATTGATTACCTAATGATGTGGGGATAACTTCCAACCCATGCTATATTTTTTCATGGCAAGTCCAATTAATGAAGTTTAAACAAACTGTCGCTAAAGTTGTCGTTTTCCAAGCACAGGAAGGACCAAACAGTTAGCAGATTGAGGCATCCTGAGCTGGTTTTTTTATGGTCCCATCCACCCAAGGCCTCTCACTACTCTTAAATCGGCCGACAAATTTTCTGACAGAGCATTCTATTTTAAGGTGGTGATAAGGCCATCTCATGTTAAGTATGGCTTGGTATGATCCCAAGCTTATTTACTCAAACTGGCATGTCTGGAAATCAAATATATTGATCCTGTTTAGATCTTTGCTTATACTCTAGTATATTTCCAAGTTTACTCCATTGTGTAGTAAACCACATTATATGTTATTTTCCTTGAAGTGTTCATGGATATATGCTTAAAACCAGGTATATATCTTAACAATGGAACATAAGCTGGTGGTTGGTTGTTCGAAAAGATAACAATCATCTCCTCTTTTTTGGTGGATAGATGCATTGGAAAAGCAATTGCTGAGGCAAGTCTTGAGAATTAGAATCCAAGCCCTCTTATATGGAGAAATTCGACAATGTTATCCAATGTCGTAGAAGTAGAATATATATGCAAATCGCACTGGGAGACTGTTAAAATGGATAAGCAAATTGCAAAAAATGTTGCTGCCTCCATAACTAAAGAGAGAGACCTAAAGGATAAGGGGGTGACTTGTTATGATTTTGAAATTTCATTCTAGATCTAATGACTGATAATTTTGTTGTCTACTTGGAGATACTGTTGTCTTTTGTTATATTAGTCAGATTTTTTTTTGGGGGGGGCGGATGATTTTACTTTGTCAAATTGAACCAATAGATTGATAAAACCTTTTTTGAGCTGCGCTTGAAAGAATCAAATAGCTTAAAAATTTTCAATTCCATCCATGTTCCAGTCATCAGGGTACTTGCTTTTTCCCCTTGTGGTCTGTGTGGCTGATATTCATATGTTTTAAATATGTATAGGACCTGGAAAGCTTCTTCCGAATGTGTACCCTATTGCATTCCGTGAGCATAGATTTGACCTTGACTTTGGATTGAAGACTTCCGTTATATGGTTTACTGTCTGTCAAACTCCTGAAACTAGCAAGTAATGCTTTAAACTCACACTGTGTACGATTTGATTCTCTCATTAGGGTATGCTTATGTCTTGGTCTGTTCTTCACCATATGTTGGTTTTTTCCACCATGTAGATGGGTAGTTTGCTCCTGTTCAATTCATCACGCGACATATTCAGGAAATTAAGCAAATTGTGACTCTCAGGTATTTGGATAGGTCATGGATGGTGAAGCTAAGGAGTTGGGGACGATTTTTTTTTTGGGGGGGGGTAGCATTCTTTTCCACTGGTTGGCCCACTTTCACAAGAGAAAGTCATCTGCATGTAGAAACTCATTGATAGGGATGATTTTGTGTTCAGAGTCTACATATTCACTAGTGCTGGTTAGGACTTGATTTACATTGATTGAGATGAACTCTGGAAGTGTCACTTTTGCTGGTCCAAAATGAATTAAGTATTCCAAATCATAACTCCTTTATATAGTCTTGAGGAATCAAGGAAGTGTACTTCTATGCCGATTGGGTTTTATGAGATTGATCATAATCCAGATGCACACTCATTAATGCCACATTCCTAATCTGAATGAACTGAAAAGTATGTGCTTCCAAATGTCCTTTTTGGTTTATGCATCCTTGTTATGTTGTTCTTCGTTTTGAATTTGAAATCAAGTCTCATAGGCTTGTTAAGATTATGGGCTTTATTTTACCTACAGGGAATACCAAAAAGGTTCAAGAGGATGCTTTTGAGAGAATGGTGCAATTATTTGGCTTGTGGAATTGGTAAAATGTGATGAGATGGTTTGGCTAGCAAAGGTTGGAATGAATTAGCAGAGCATCACTCTATCTGTGAGGGTCAATTTTTGATCTTCTAATCTGAAGGGGACTCCATTTTCCATGTCACCATAATTGTTGAAAGGATGTCCGAGATAGAATATCCGCCAATTAATGTCGATGTGAGGAACCGAGCCTCAGCAATTGTCGAATTGCCTTGCTGAAAGTGGAAGGTGCCTTTGATTGCCGTGATGTTTCAGTCGAGCTTGAAGTCTGGGGGGATGAATTGCATTCAGCCAAGTGTCCTCGGTTTTGTATGGAAAAGGAATTTGATCAGGTTTGTGAAGTTCTTGGCAGCTCTTATGCACATTCATAAGCAAAGTTTGGGGAGGGACATAAGTTTGAACTGCTCATCACAAGATTTTCAAGGTGTGAATCTTAATATATTAGCTAATTCTCCCCTTGACTATGTTGTTCTCATGTTTGATTCGGATTCTGTACAGGAACTCTCCATGTCATTAGGCTAAGAGAAACTGTGTTAGAGTTAATTCATTCTTGTAATGTTCTCTATAGTTCTCCCGCATGAACATATGTATGTGTTGGGAGATCTAAAAAATAATGGAAACAAGCCAAGTCGGTCATATCAGATTTGATTGTGCTGAGAATCGTATTGGTGTACATATAGGCCTTAGGAAGCTAGACCATTAGTAAGACTTAGATCTATTGATTTAGGGTTGCTATGTTGGTAGATACAAGTTTTACATAACAAGAATAGAATATGGCTAAAAAGCTAAAGCTTTTTTGATGTTCCATTTGCAACTACTGCAGGTAAGCTGAGAGAGCCGGGCTTTTGAAGAGCTCAAGCCAGCCAGCAAATTTCTACTCAATTCTCCTTTCTTCCAAATTGCAGTGAGATGAACATATCTGAAGAAAAGCAATATAGTAAGATCCTCATGACAATGACAATGACAACTCTTGGATTTAAATCACATAGAGTCACTAGACTATGTTAGCTCTAAATATTTAATCATGTGGCAATAATTTTTTCTTTTTATCCTTTACATGGTTTGAAAAGGATCCTCATAATGTCTTCCTAAGATTTCATTGTTTGTTTTCTCCTCTCTGATGACAAAATTGTGAAACATCTACTTATACAGAGAGTTATCAGTTCATTCCCAAAGAAGCACATTAAGAAAAGCCCGCAGACCGTGGCTCTCATATATTCCACACAAAGCATGGCTGTTGAAGCTCATTAGCCATGAAAATTATGGAAAGTCATCCGCTGGTTGGGCCGCATTAGAGAAACTTCTTTGAAGGTAAAAGACGTGTGTGTCTTTGAGCTTTATTAAAAGGGACGATATCATGTTCAGAGTAGCCATCTTCAGAACCCCTGATAAGACTTGCCCGATTAATACATGCGAATACTATACAGCAGAGTTGCTAGGTTGAATTTGGCAAAATGGATAAAAGCATGAGTTTTGTTCCAATGAATGGAATGGTCCTGAATGTGTTCGATACCTTTCCTTAATCCTAGACTTAATAATCACCATGTGGGCAAGAGTCGTAAGTCGAAGAGAGCTGATAACTAATGTCGATTCTGTAACTTCCATCTCAGGAGACAATCTCTCAAATTAGGTGCTTCTTTAAGGTTTCTGGTGACTTAACCTGGCCTTTAGAATTGTAAAGGGTAGTAACATAGAATACACTTCCCTTAAGCCAGCGCAACCATGATATACAAGCTCCTATGAACTTACATCAGATTATTTTCATTGTCTCTTTTCGATTTTTTAAAGATTTTGTGATAAGTCTTCTCACATGTGGGCGCAAATTGAAGTTTTTTAGTTTCTTCCCATGCGAAGAGCATTTGCAATTTATTTTGTCACATTAACTAAATTGTGATACGTATGGCAAAGCAATTTCCAATCTATGTTACATCTTTTCATTGGTTAGTAAATTAAGGAAATTTTTACACCAATGTCTACTAAATTGCTCATTGTTCAACTGTGGAAAGAAGAATTTCTAGTCACCCACGTTATTACCCTCGGCCATGCCGCCAAATGATATGATATCATAGTATAGATAAAGAAAGTCCCCCAGCTTGGAAGGAGTAGATTTATTATTTCTATTTATATAGAAATGGCAAGTAGTCCATATGCAGATTCAGCCATTCTGAGTTGGTTTTTCATGATCCTACACTTCCAGACCTCTCATTACTCCTAAATTAGCCTGCAAATTCGATTTATAACTATCCTTTTTCAAAATGGTGATTCCGCAACTTATACGAGTAGTCTGATGAGATCTTGAGCTTAATTAGGCACCGGTATACCTAGAGCTCAGTTATAATTGCTAGCACCGGTGATACCATGACCGTTTTAGCAGTCAATGTCTACTTGTTGGAGATTTTTTTTTTTTTCCATTTATACAGTGTCTATCCAATAGCATCCTAGAACAATACTCATTAATAACATGTATTAAAAAAATGATGTTAGCTATTAATTTCTTTCATCCTCAAGCACTTTCAAACGGATAAATTTATCCTTGGATTTCTTCGACTTCAAATCATTACCTTCTTGCTCTTTGCCCTCTGATTTTATCTTTGCATTTCTCATTTCACTTATATAATTTCATAGCTCAGTCGTTCAAACATGTAAATGTGCAGAGTATTCTGGATGGATTCATTAAGCAACATATTCAGGAAAAGCAAAGAGCAACTCTTAGGCATTCCAACAATGAAGTTCATCGGGAGCCATAGACTCATAAGAGGGGTCCTATCTATGTCCTTTTCTTCTGGTTGATGTGCATTTTGGAGAGAAACTCATATGCATGTAGGAAATGTCTGCATGAATGAATGAACAAAGATAATCACCTGAAGGCCTGCATTCTTTGCAGCAATAGCTTCTCAATATCATGTGCTTATCACTACTCGTGACTCGGTACCTACACGTAACTATGTGTTTTTTCTTCGCCACATTTAGTGTCGAAAATCCATGAAGACACTACCTCAGATCTCCATGATTTGTATTTCCAGAGTCTACGCTAATCTGCCGTCATAAGATACATGTATACAAAAACAAATGCAGCAAATGGCCTCTCATCAACGAAGAAGTTGCCTAGGAGTGAGCTTTTGGGGCTCACCAATTTCATACCCCGCATTGTGACAGAATGAAACAACACATAATATTGACACTAATAACCATGAACCAAAGCAGACCCAAAACACATTAATTCAACCCCTAGAACAGCAGAGCAGGTAATTAACAAATAGAATTCGATGAGACTGAATCATTGACTAGTTACCCTCGTTACCAGATGGAACAACAATTTAGAGAACAGCAGTTAAGCTATGCAACAATAGGTCACCCATCAGAGTTTATGAGGGCAAAGAGACATCGAATGGCAAAAGCAATTACTACTTGGGAACAGGACAAACATGTCCAGAATTTGTGAATGGTTGCTTACCCTTTCAAACAAAAGGAGACATGAAACTTTCTGAGGCTAAAACTAAAAATTACAAGCTGAGTTAAGTAGAGTAATTACAATGGTCCCATCCTGCGTCAACGATCTTATAATGGGCACATGTACTGTGTATTTTTCTGTGCTTATGTTGATTCCATCATAATATTAATATCAACTGAAAAGGAGACTTTGAGTAAACACCGATTAAATTTGCAACCACACAAAAAATTCACTCCTTGACAACAACGCACTCAAATAATGCAACTAAACACACTGCATTAATAAATTAGTGACCGCCAATCTGGAAAAACCAGAGGATGAGGAAGCACTTTGTTGGAGGGACAAACCAGAAATGTTACACCGTTCATGAGCAACTCTCATTTCGCATGCCATGAGCCATTCTTGAGTCCGATAGATCCTGAGGGTGACGAGTGATCTAACGAGGTGGGATCCGAAAAACCTTCCTCCAGGTGGGATGGCTATGTCTTCACAAGGCTTGGGAATGATGGGCACTGACTCCTGCTGCAGCTCCTCTCGAAACTATAGGGACTGATGTATTGCCAGCCGACATGTAGTTCATATTTGCAGCAGAATTTATAACATAGTCAATCGCCTGCATAGCGAAATTGAATTTCATAAACTCCACAACAGGCCTGAGAACCTAGAAAGCAACCTCTGTGATTGCAGTATCAACAACCCTCTCAGGTCCATGCTTCTGCCCAAAAAAAAAAAAAAAAAACCTCATTATTCTCCGACCACCTCTCCCATTAGAAAGACTCTTAGGATCTGCAGATATTTCATCGTCAAATGCAGTATTCAGAGCCTCTCTCACAGTCTCTCTTTCGCTGCGGTGGCATAACTATGTAACGGCGTTTCTGCATCACAACTTTTCCGCAGCCTTTCTCTCAACATCACAGCATCGAAGCCTCTGGCAGTGGCTTTTCCTATTAGAATCAACAACATCATGCCCTCTCGAACTTGAACTTGCTTCCCACCGTTGTTAAGAACATTCATTCATCGAAGCTTGAAACAGAGAAGTTAGACTGTAACAGAGACAAGTCTATGGCTGTCATTGGAGAAGCTTGGAAGAAGCAGAATACGCAAGTTAGTAACCAGTAATGCTGTCAAATAATGTCAGCCGTGTATCTACATAATGTGGTGAAGATAAGTCGGTAAAGTGAAGACATCACGTGACCAATTCCCAGAAGGAAAAGAGAGGCAGTTAATTCAGTTAGCTCAGCCTTTGTGAAATAAGTTCTTTTCTGTTTAAGTCTTTCATTGATTCTGTTTTACGTTGACAGCTGGCATTCTGTTTTTCATTAAGCATCTGTTGTATATAGATCAGAAGAGACTTCTTCTTCTTCATCGAATCATTGTAACAGTTTCTGGAGAGTATAGAAAGGAAGAATACACCATTGAAAAGATGCTCTGTATTTTTTAGGTGAATAAACCATTAGACAGAAGAGAATAAAGGAATCGTCTTCTTCTTTCGCATTATCTGTAATCTTGCTCATCTTCACAACCGTCAGATAAAGCTCGCTAATTCTATCTCTCTCTCTTGAACGGGTATCCTTAGAAACAGAGTCCAGCTTGGTCATTCCATCAAACACCTTCCTTACAAACTCGACGGATTTTTCTCCGACCAATTTTTTTTTTCGCATCTCTCTCTGGCTCTGGATTCCCTGATTCATCTCCAGCAATTCAGATAATCCCCACAGTAAACCTCACCATTAGATTCCACATTCGAGTTGCGGCCACTCTGATTCAAGTCCTCGCTTTCCTGTCCTTGCCCATGACTGGACCAGATCTATCTGTCGCCGGGCCATCTCGGGCTTACGCAGCCATCGCCGCTGAACCATCATCAGGACCATTCCATGTCTGATTGAACTTCCTAGTCAAATTCCAATTCACTCCAGAATATGTCCCGTCGACTCTTTGCTTCGTTCTGCTCGCTCCCACTTCATTGCCGCCTTTCGGAATTCCATTATTTCGCCCATCCATGCCGTGGGCAAAGGGAGACGCGGGGTGGTGTTAACTGTTTACAAGAGCCTTAACCGATTGCCAAGGCTGAGGTTGGATGGATCATCATCATCATCATCATCATCATCATCATCTGTATACGATCCGCCGATTCGAAGGATGAGATTCTTTGGATTTTGCTCTCAGCACCTCCACCGGTCCGGCGTCGCTCCTTCAACGGCAGCAGCCAAGGCCAATCTGAGTCTGTCATCATCCGAGACGATATGCCAAGCGTGAAGATTGGCAGCGGCGAGCACGAAGAGAAAAACGACGGAGAATAAAAAAACAAGGCGGGAAGCGAAGCGAGGGGGTGGATGGAGATGATTTGGATTTTGTGTGGGAAAACGGGGCAAACAGGTGAAGCCAGTGCCCAGTGGTTGTTCTTTGGATGAAAAAGGAATTGAATTTGAAAATAAAAGAGAATAAAAAGGAAAAATGAACCCACCGTCGTTTCCCGAAAAAGCCGGCAAAAAACTCCAAATTATATTTATTTTTGTCGCATTTATTTTTCTTTTTGTTACGCAAAAGCTCAAAATTATGTATATGGCATATTTACTCTAGTTCTTATGACGTCAAAAATCCTAAATTTGTACAAATATGATATATTTACCTTATATCAAGATTTTGTCTGATGTATTATATATATATTGGTGGAAGTTGTTCTTATTTCATTTGACGTCAACACCATTTACATTTCGTTGTTCATATAGGTGATTTTTTTAAATGATACTCATTGACAGAGAATAAATGTTTCACATAAATATAGTTTTGAGTCTTTGGTGGCATATAAAAAAAAAAGAAGCTTAAGATGGATGTGTCGTAGTGGGCATATTTTAGTATTTTTAGTGATTTTCCTCCTTTTTTTTTCTCAACTTCATCAATAATCAATCACAACTCAAAACCGAAAATGCATCGATCTCTCTCTGCTTGTTGCCTATCGGCCATTGCCGAGCTTCCATCACCCCGTCCCTCCTAGATGTCCTTCTTGTCCCCTTTGTTGTTAGGAAGACATTTTCGATTGCTCGTATAATGAATTTGCAGCTTCAAATTTGCTTTCATAAATTGTAAGAGTATGATGTCCGTGACTTGTTCTAACTTGAATGAACAGTGCTTTGATATCACTTGTGAAAGGAAAATTCCACTTTTCTTTCTCGCAACTTCAATTCCAAAGAAATATATTTAATTTCTACTGGTCTACCGGCTTGAGATTTCTATTTAAAATTTCCTATTATTAGAAAATTGACCCAATGTCATTTCCGGTTAATGGCCTACGACGATTAATGGCGTCGAAAATGATGGGATTCTGATTTTAAGCGATCTTTGGCTGGGAATGGGTTGTGGCCTTATTAGCAAATAGGGTGGGCCAGGGGGACGATGGCCGACCAGGCTTGATGCACTTACGACAAAATTTCATCTAGGGAGAGCTAAGTGAGTTGGTTATTTTTTAGTTTATTATTTATTTGTTTGTTTATCCATTCTTTTTCCACTGCTTTTTGTTGGTTTTTTTTTAGTTTATCATTGCATTTGTTAAGTGTAAATTTTCTTTTTGACAAATTATACTCATTGAATCAAAATTATGCACTCTTCATTTTTTTGTCGGCATACTCTATTTTTACTAACTCTCACTCTTAAACTTTTGATTTACTTCCTTATAAAACATAGAAGTCAAAACCCATACCTAAAGATAAATTTATCCCTATCCCAAATCCCTTGAGAATGTTAGAATTCGAACTTCCCACTCTCCCTTCCCATATGGAAAGGGTAGCCACTGAGGCAAAACCTCAGTAATTAAATTATACACTCCCTTCACACGCATATTAATGTGATGATCTATATCTACAAAATTACATGAGAACATTCTTTTCCTTTAGAGCAGCCTCTGAGGTTGATAATAGCACTCCAGATAACTAGAAAGGGTTTTTACTTCTTCCATAAATTGGACTTGCTACATTCTCCGTAAAAAAATGTAGCCACCAAGGCTCCACCTAAGCTAACGTTATGCAATACCGACTTAAAAGTCCACTGCCCGTATCACAATTTGTTTACTATTTGGAAGTGCTGGCGAACTTTGTATGCTGGTCATGTGGTCATCATATCTCTCTATTCATTTTAAACAAAATTGTGTGGATTAATTTCTGTAGAACTAGTAAGATGGCTCTTCATTGCACGGGTTAAAGACTATTTTTATGGGTTAAAGACTATTTTTTATATTATTTTAAATGCTATTTTTAATCTATTTTGCCTTTGTTCCATTTCAAGTTAGTTATTTTTCATAATTTTTAAATTAATTTTGTTGCATTGTGATTATTTTGTAAATTCCTTTTTAACTTACGTTAATATATTTAATGAACTACACGGACATTCGTGTCAAAATATTTGACAGCCCGTACTTTAACTTTCCTACGAGGAATTTTGGTATTTAAGAGAGAGAGAGAGAGAGAGAGAGAGAGAGTATGAGATATTGTATAGAAGTTAAAATAGAATTTGGATAATAATATAACTTAAAGACTAATGTAGATAATACTTTGAACTTGATGTTGCCATAAAAATGTGCTCTGGAATATTGAACTACACTATTAATTAAGAAAATGGATGACCACTCAACATCACATTTTTACAAGGATTTGACTGGCGCTTATAAACTAAGGTGAGATTACCGTGCTGGATGGTTCATACCTATCTCCTTTTTCTTTCTCGCAATTTGGGTCTTTGTAAAGGTTTTTAATCGTTCACTCTCTAGAACCGATTGTTGATATCACATCCAACAGCAAAAAGTTGCTGTGCTTCTATCACCAAATTATCAATCTGTCAAAAACCGAAATCTGACTTAATGGAAAAAAGAAATAGTAAATGCTCAGGTGTAGTCACATATCTATCTCCATCACCCTCAATTAAAAAATAGCAAACATTATTGTTTGCCCCTTTATTCCAATAAATCTGGAGTTAGACCCCTACTTTTTCCCTTAGAAGAGGCTTGGTATTCAGGAAAATATATATATATCTTACCATTAATGTTCGCTGCAGAGGAAGTGTGTGTAAAGGACTTCAAGTCCGCAAAACTTTACCTCTATAAATAATACAACCGGCATTTGACGCCAAGCGCCAGGTCATACTTTGTATAAGTGTGTCCATCTTCACTAGCCATTGCCAAGCTTTATCTCCATAAATATATGATTCAAGAAAAAGTGCGTGTATATATATATTGAAAAAAGGCTAGCTATCGCGACCAAAATTTTGAGTGCATCACCTAAAATTAGACTAATGGACTACTAAGTTTAATTTAACTCGGGCTCTCTAGCTCATATCAATTCGCGATTTAGGTTCAAATATCTAGCATGCAAAATGGAGTCACAACTAATCAATTTACTGTAAGTCGATTAGACACCTAAATAAAATAATGGGAGAATTATTTTACTTCTACGAACCAGAGATTTTGGATACGGGGATTTGATTATACTAGACTTTTCTAATGCCTTTTAGTATCTTTTTTTCTTTCTCTTTTATTTCGGAAAAATGTTTTGCAAGCAGCTTGAATTAATTTTAATTCACTTTCCTAACATGTGAGGTGATTATACGGGTGTACAAACCACCAATTTAATACTCAAGAAAACAAATAATAAAAATGCAGAACTTATCTCGTAGAAACGAAAGCATTTACGATGATTTCTAATTAATAAGCAAGCGCTCAATTTTTGTTTTCACTTATTTAATGAGAATCTAATCAATATGCAATGCAATGTTATTAATCTAACATGAAATGATATGACATAGCAGTATAGCCTAAACTATATGATATGAATAAAGTAATTTTTTTTGTTTTTATTAATGAAATTCGAAATTAAAGAAATGCAATAATTAAATGTGCAATCTAAATAAACCAAATGACCTAATTCTAATGACGGGCAATTTCTAATTAAATGAACCTAGCAACAATCACTAAATAACGTGCATTTCATGAGCCTAATTCTATATGACATGCGCATAATTTTTTTGAATTTTTTTATAAAAATTCGAAATTAAAATTATTAAAAAATAAAAATCTAACTAAAATTAGACATTATCTATTTTAAGTTAGGAATAAACTAATCTGAATTCTATCTTAACTTGGAAAATTATCTCATCATGCAATTTAATTCAAAAATATTATCTAACCTAGATACCATCTAAACATGCATTTAAAAAAAAAAAAATCTAACTTACCTATCATGCAATCAATTCTAATCTACACGGAATGCAAATGCAATTTTTTTTTTTGTATTTTTGAGATAAATAAAGCGATTAAAAGATAAACACCAACTCATCCATGGTCATCAAAGATATTATCTACTGTTCAAATTTAGAAACGATATCTAATCAAACCTGATTATTTCGCTAATAAAATCAATAAATTGATCTTAAGACTTAAAGAACAATATATCACTTTTATTCTCACATGATTAATTATTCCATCTAAAATCTTATTGGTAGAGTAAAAAATTTGCGTGCCGTTGCGAAATAAGTGGTGCATCAAGAATTTCAATCAAGAAATATTTCAAATAAAGAACACAATAAAATAAGATAAAATAAATTTCTAATAAAATAAATTTCCTAAATTGGAATTTTTTCCAAAATCCGCACCGCTCAAGTGAACCACAGTGGAGGCTCGGCCGCTCGGCGCGGGCCGCGGCTAAGGATGGTAGCTGTGATGGTAGTTCACCGGGGGTGATGGGTCGCCGTTCGAAGTGGGGGGTTGTCCGTCGGAGCTCTGGCGAGGAGGCTCGGGCAGTAGATGATGGCACAGCGAGGGGAGCAGCAGGCGAAACAGGGGGAGTCGCTCGGGGCCGCGAGCAGCAAGCGATAAAGGCCGGCGTCGCAGGGCTGCAGCGGCGTCGGGGACGTTTGCAGGGAGGTGCGACGTCCGGTTCGGAACCTGCGGGCGTCGCTTGGTTGCTGGGTCGAAGGGCGGCAGCTGCAGAGAAGTCGGGAGCAGGGGAGCCCAGCGTCTGGCGGAACGGCGTGCTGGTCTCGGAGCAACGGCGTCAGGCGTCGCGGCTGGGGCGCGGCGGGAGCTAGCGGCTGGGCGCGGCGGCGAGCTGGGACGCGGGCGGCGCAGGGGTGCCGGAACAGCGGCAACCGGCGACTCAGGCGAGAGGTGAACGGAGACGCACCGAGGAAGAAAAACAGTGCCCTTTCCCCCTTTCCTTTTTTTTGTTTTTTTTCCTTCTTTTTTTCTGTCTCACCAGTCCCCTCACACGTCTCTCTCTGCCCTCTTTCTGCACAGCTTTGACTTTCCCCTTCCAGCCTTTTCCTTGCCTACGAAGGAGGAAAAATAAACCCCAAGCAAAGAGCTTTTTATTCCTTTCCTCTCTTTGTGCGTTGCCTTTTTTTCGACCTAAGACTCCAGAAGAACCCCAAAATCCTATGCGTGGCCACGGCTTAGGATTTTAATTTTCTAAATCCATATCTACAAGATTCATTTTTTCGAATGCAATATTTATTTTTAAAATATAATATTTATTTTTGAACGCAATATTTTTTTTTAATACAATTCAAGATTACAATAGGATTCTTCTCAAATTTGAAATCTCGCACAGATAAATCCGTAATATCTTCCCAATGATACAGGCCTTGGCAATTTTCTCTTCGTGGGATTATGTATCTAACTCATCAAATTAAAGTTCTAAAACCATCGATTTGAACCCATCCGTCATCGCCCATATAAATGGAAAATAATAATAAATGCACCTAAAACTATATGCCATGCAACTTAATTGAATAATTTAAATTTTTGTATGCAATAAATAAATGATTAAACGAGTTGCTAAAATTTTAGGTATTGACACTAGCTGTTAAGGAAAATTATAGTATGCAAGTTCCGAAGAAGAGACCTTGTGCACACTGTATTGGAATATAAATATAAAAATTGTGTAGAGCTTGAAAGAATAAATAGATATTGCTAACTAAACCATTGTGAGATGGGTTTGTGCATTCACACACGATTTCTACATTCTAACCCTATCGAAGACGCAGCTCCAACTCTGAGCAGGCAAAAATCAGAGCGAGACACAGAGACCTTTTGCGAGGGAAGCCCCCCAAAAAACATGGCAGCAACCGGTGGTTCCGGCGCGTCGGCGACCCAGTACGACGTGTTCTTGAGTTTCAGAGGGCCCGACACTCGCAACACCTTCACCGACTACCTCTACCGGACCATGGTCGGCCAGGGATCGTCGCCTACAGAGACAGCGAAGAGCTTCACGCTGGTGATCGGATCGACGATCTCCTGAGAGCGGTCGGCGAGTCCAAGATCTGCATACCAATCCTCTCCAGAGGCTATGCTTCGAGCGCTTGGTGCCTCCGCGAGCTCGCTCGAGTGACGGAGCTCCATGAATCGACTGGGAAGCCGGAGATCCTACCCATCTTCTTTGATGTCACGCCCACCGACGTCAAGCTCAGGACGGAAATGTGCCTGAAGGACTTGGAGAAGCATGAGCAGAGGCACGGTGCCGAGATGAGGCAACAGTGGGAGGCGGCTCTGGGAAAAGTGGCTGAGATCAAGGGATGGGAAGTCCAAAAGGAAAGCGTAAGCAAATGCTTATTTATGGAACTTTTTCAAGCTTCATTCCAAATGCCATTCTCTTATTGTTCTTGTAAATGGCGGTGAAAACTAGCTGCAGGGGTGTATGTTGTTGAAATATATTGGTTGACGTGGCATATACAAACCCGTTTTGGTATATGAGCAATAATTCATTTCTCACCGGGGAGGAAAAACAGAGGCAATTCACTAATTCTCATACATAAGCAGGGCCATTTTGGCTAGTGACAGTTATATGAGTGAATTTGATCTAATTCTAGAATGATGTCTGTAATTTGGACCGCAAAGGAACATCTTCTTTCTCAGAAATAGGGTCAAATTGTAAGTTTATCGTACCAATCTTATCTTGTGGAGTCTATTAATCCAAAATTCTTGTGGCTCTATAGAATTTACTTGAGACTTAAAAATAGTGATCCAACTCAAATGCTCTACTAGGAAGTAGTAGTGAGATTGTTATTTGTTTTCTTTGACTAAAAGTGTTTGGTATGTGGCAGACAAGGTGAAGTCATTGAACTCATTGTGAAAGAGGTTCTGCATAAGCTGAAAGTAAAACAAAGACCCCCGGACAATAAATCGGTTGGGGTAGACAAACAAGTAGAAGCCATAATGGATTTGTTAGATGTTGACTCTGGCATGGGTGTGCGTTTCGTTGGAATCTATGGAATGGGCGGGATCGGTAAAACTACTCTTGCTAAGATTGTTTTCAATGAATTATGTCTTCGTTTGATGGCCAATGCAGCTTCATTGGGAACATCCGAGAATCATCGAAAGGAAATGGCCTAGTAAATCTGCGAAATTGATTGGCATCCGACATCTCGATTCTAGATTTGTAGAAAATTTTAGTAACACTGATGAAGGGATAGACAGCATAAGAAGGAGAGCTAGTTCTAAGAAAGTTCTCATTGTTCTAGATGATCTAGACAAGAAAGAACAACTTAAGAAACTAGCTGGGCACCCTAACACTTTCTGTTTTGGGAGTAGGATTATCATCACAACAAGAGACAAGCGAATTTTGGATGAAGAGAAGGGAATATTAGCTTATGAAGTGAAGGAAATGGATCGGGATAAAGCGCTAGAACTTTTCAGTTTGCATGCATTTAATGGGGTCTCTCCTCCCAATGCTTATCGAAGTCTCTCTCAAGAAGTTGTATTTATGACCGGGGGACTCCCATTGGCTCTTGAAGTTATAGGTTCCTATCTTCATGACCAAACAGAGGAAATATGGAAAGAAATGCTAGAAATGTTGAAGAAGGTACCTCATGATGAAGTTCGGGATAAGTTGAAGATAAGTTACGATGCATTAGGAGATGTGGAAAAAGAAGTTTTTCTTGATATCGCATGCTTCTTCATATCTGGAAAGAAATTATGGGCAGCCTATTTCTGGGATGCTTGCCATCTTTACCCCCATAAGTCATTGAAAAAACTTACCGACTTGTGTCTAATTAAAATTGTTGATGGTGATACTATATGGATGCATGATCAATTGAGAGATCTTGGAAGAGACATTGTTAAAAAAGAATGTGCCCTTAGTAGGTTGTGGAATGACAAAGAAGCTTTGGAAGTAATGAGATCGAAAGAGGTAAGGTAAAAGTATGATTCATACATTATCCACCGTGAAATTATTTTCCCACTTCCCATTTAAGATATTCCTTTTAGGCATTCTAAAGGACAAATTTAATGTTTGCAAGCTCATACTCATTGATGGTTTCTATTGGCAGAGAAAGGACAAAATTAAAGCACTCAATTTAGGTCAATATAATTCGGATCCCATCGCATTATGGATGAAGAACTTGAGAGGATGCCAAATCTAAAATTTCTCAAGTTATATAGAGGGACTTTTCTTTGGAGACATCAACAATAATCTCCAAGAGCTAAGATGGCTTTCTTGGCATTATCCTCCTTTAGATCCTGGAATGGCCAACTTACACTTGAAAAATCTAGCACTTTTTGAACTTTCATACAATGACAACATCGATAACTGGGGTGGATGGAACATTTTGAAGGTGTGAATTCGTACTTTTGTTCTCTTAACATAGACATAGTATTCTTTGTTTGATCCTCTCTGATAATGTTTCAGTGACCTTTGCAGATGGAAAACAAATTGAAAGTTCTTTCTCTCATCGGTTGTGATGGATTGAAACAGACTCCAGACTTTTCTGGATGCGTGAATTTGGATATACTATCTCTTAATAGCTGTTCAAACTTGCAAGAAGTTGACTCCTCTATTGGGAAACTAAAATATCTTACTCACTTGCAAATTTATTCGTCTCGTTTACTTCGTAAGTTGCCTAAAGAGATGGGAGAACTGGTAAATCTGAAACACTTTTCTATTACGGGGTGCTCCAAAATCAAGAAACTTCCAGACATTGAGAAATTAATATTATTGTTTGAGTTGGATATATCACAAACAAATATCACAAGTTTACCTGATTCTATTGGTAATGCAAAGAACCTATCATCTCTTGATCTATCAAGCACCTCAATTACAGAACTTCCAATATCTATTGGAGAGCTTACGCAACTCAAATTCCTTTCACTATGTAATTGTGAAAATTTTGTGAAGCTTGCGGAATCAATAGGTAATTTGACAATGTTACAGAATTTGGATCTCTCAGGTACACAAATTGTTGAGTTACCTGATTCGATAAAAAATCTCAAGCAATTGAAGGTGATGAAGATAAAATATTGTCCAATATGGAGGTTGCCTATCGGTATTGGAATGCTAGAGAGCTTGGAGAAGCTCAGTGTCCGATATTGCCGACAACTTGCAGGTGAACTCCCAACTGAAATTGGCAAACTGTTGTCTCTAAGTATCCTAGACATATCACATATCTGTTTTTGTGCAGCGCCGACGGCAATCAATTCTCTCACGCGACTCCAAAAGCTGGATTTATCATTTTGTGATAATGTTCAAGAGTTGCCAGAACTTCCCTCGAGTTTGAATCATCTACGTGTTCGATCGGCATTATTGCAGTTAGTTCCGAATCTCAGTAACCTCACGAATCTTGTGGATTTGGAATTGTCCAACAACTCTGGACAAGCACTTGCCCAGGCATCAACTCTTCAATTGCAATGGGTTGGGAAGTTATCTAAGCTGGAGCGGTTGGAGTTGTGCCTTTCAGATCTTCCTGTGCCGTCAACGGAGTTGGGTTGCCTACCTCAACTTAAAACACTCACCTTACCTCGCATGGATAGTTTTGACTCGGTAGTCGTTGGACCACAATTTTCGCACTTGAAAAATTTGTCCACATTGCATCTTTGTCACTTTGTCCACGAGGAAATTCAACTAGATGGGCTTGAACTATTGGGAGATTTGACGTGACATACTTGCGAGTTTCTCAAGGGATTGTCGGTTATTTCATCGAGAGCTTGAAGAAGCTTTCTAGAATGGAAGTTAGTAATTGCCCCGAGTTACTTCAAATTCGATTTCTCGGTACGATGGAATCATTGGAGAGTCTCATAGTTAAATTCTTCAAATCCCTAGGAGGGTTGTATGGTTTATCAAACTTGAAGAAGCTGAAGCATTTAGAATTATATAGTTGCCCTGTGCTACGGGTTATTGAGGGCCTTGAAGAATTGGAGCTTTTGCGGTGGTTGGATTTCAGCGCGTGTCCATCGTTGAAAGTGTTGACTAATCTATCCAACTCAAAGATACCAAATGAATGCCGGATATATGTAACCGCTTGCAAGAAGTTACCATATTGCTTTGGGGACCGTTACGGGGATTATAGAGAGGAGATTCTTGACTGGAGGAGGAGGGGATTAAACCAGGTGCGCCTTCCTTCTACCCTTCACTTTATTTTTCAAATTTTAATTTTTTTGGAAACGCAGGCGGTAGGCATGACTTTTCTTTCCCTTGTTCCGTTTACTTTCATCTCTCTTTCTCTCTCTACGTTCCCGCGGACAACGTGTCGTGTGGTTCTTTCTTTGTTAACATTTCTCAATACTCGGCCTTCTTCCTTTTAGGAGGGTGCGGCGCGGTTCTTGGAACGTGGCCAACCGCTCATCGTACAGGTATGGTCTCTTCTACGGACCCAAAATTCTTCTCGCGTCGATGAAGTGAGAAAATTTCTTTTTCTCGAATGTGTTGGGTGAAAATTTTATCTTTCGTGAACTCAATATATTCTCAAATATTGAAGAACTTAAGTATTGCAAAATGAAATTAAGGTTGTTTTCAGAAAATAAGTTGTAGTCTCTAGAGATCTTTGTGCTAAAACGAAAATAATAAATGTTCCCTAAAACCAAATTAACTTGAAATTTTCTTTCAAATACGGGAATCCGTAAAGAGAGAGATGAGTTTAAGGTAGAAGATAGAGATCCTAAAATATCACTTGAGTCAAATTAAATTTCAATTACAGAAGTTTTGCCTATAAGGAGTAGCCTCGTTAAACTAGACACGTAGATCCTCTTTGTGAATAGTCTAGAAGGTAGATGCCTGTTATGATCGTTAACTCTTTCACATGTCAACCATACAATTGCGAGTATAATTATTTCTTACATTGGCAATTGGTGTAATAAAAATCATTCATATAAACAAGAAAGTGATTGTGTCAATATTTCCCCAACCAAAGATAAAAATCTCACTCGTGGGCAAATAAGTAGAAGCTCAACTATAGTTAACTGTTCAAATAGATTTCTTTTAAACAACTACATTTTCCCTTAATATTTTGAAATGAAAATATAAATTTATAGAAACAAATATATGATTTATGTATTTTGAAAGATTTGAGGTGTTACAATTGGATGGGCCACAAGAAAAGGAGTAATCGTGAAAAGGATATACCAAAAACGGAGTTAGCTTATATGCAATGCCCACTTGTCAACAATGTTCTACTTATCCTGCTACGCCTCTCAGACTAATTGTATGGTTTGGCATTCTCCATTAGAAGGCAAGCATGTGAAATAGTACAACTCTATCATTTGCCCAAATTTTACATATTGCTTGATGTTACAATTTTTTCCTTGTCAAAGGATTTATTTTAGTTTTCTATTAAACAGAAAGAATTATTTAGAAAATAGAAGTGCCTATAAAAAACCTATAATTCACGATATCTGTTTATCTAATCACACAGAGAAACATATTGTTTTCTTTTCCTAATAGCTGAATTTGATTAAAGTGAAAAATGAAGTAGTTAATACAATTTGGGTGAACTATGTACATACTTCATGGATGTTGAATCATAATACGGCTAAATCGTTGGATGATTATGTTGAGTTCGTCAAGTTCTTTTTTATGAATACATGTCAAAAGCTAATAAAAGCAGGGACTTTTGTTGGAGATATCAACTATCATTGCCTGAAACTAAGATGGCTTTTGGGATTATCCTCTTCTAGATTGCAGAATGGCCAATTTAAACTTGAAAAGTCTAGTAATTTTCGAACTTTAGCACAGTTGAAACGCCAAAAATCGGGCGGATGAAAATTTTTGAAAGTCTGAATTTTTACTTTTGTTCTCTCCACATCATATTTTTTTTCTTTGACCCCTCTCTGATAATGTTTCAACTACTTTTGCAGATGTTGGAAAAATTGGAAGTTCCACACGCATTACGTGATTATCGAAAAACTTTCACAGGATGGAAATGGACTGGTTACCCGAGTTTGGAGACACTGTATTTTCACTCTTGTCTAAACTTGCGAAAATGTGACTCCTCTGTTGGGAAGATGAAACTTCTTACTCGCTTGGACATTATTCGGTGTACGAATCTTCGCACTTTGCCCGGGAGATTGGAGGACTTGTGAATTTGATGCACTTCTCTATCAAAAGGTGCTCTCAAGTGGAGAAACTTCCATACTCTATAGGGAAATTAGGATCATTGTCTAAGTTGGATATATCATCATCAAGAATTGCAAGTTTACCTAATTCAATTGGCAATGCAAAACATCTATCATTCCTAAATCTATCAGGCACACCAATTGTGGAACTTCCAATTTCTATTGGAGAGCTTACACAACTCAAGTTTCTTTCACTCAAATATTGTCGAAATTTGGGGAGCTTCCGGAATCAATAGGCAACTTGACATCATTACGAAGTTGAATCTTTCAGGGACAAATGTTGTTGAGTTACCTGATTCGATAAAAAATCTGAAGCAACTGAAGGTGATGAGGATGGGATTTAGTCCAATAAGGAGGTTACCTGCCAGTATTGAAATGCTAGAGAAGTTGGAGGAGCTCTATGCTGAACATTGTGAGCAACTTGGGCGAATTTCCAATTGAAATTGGCAAACTATTGTCTCGAGCATCCTAGACATTTCATATACCAATATTAGTGCAGTGCCAATGGCAATCAATTACCTCACGCGACTCCAAAAGCTGGATTTAACACATTGCAATGAGCTTCAAGAGTTGCCAAAGCTTCCCTCGAGTTTGCATTGTCTACGTGTTCACTCGGCATCATTGCGGTTAGTTCCAGATCTCAGTAACCTCACGAATCTAGTGGAAATGCTTTTGTCTAACGGCTTTAGACAAGCACCTGCCCAACCATCAGACCCAATGCGAACTATCCAGTTGCAATGGCTTGGAAAGTTATCTAAGTTGGAGAAGTTGAGCTGGGGCCTTTCAGATTTTCCCATTTCGTCAACAGAGTTGGGTTGCCTACCTCAACTTAGAGAACTCACTTTATCTGGCATGGACAATTTTGACTCGATAGTCATTGGACCACAATTTTCCAACTTGAAAAATTTATCCATATTGTGTCTCCATAGCTCTCCATCGAGGGAAATTCAATTGGATGGGCTTGAACTATTGAGAAATTTAGATGTGAGAGAATGTGAGTTTCTCGGCGATTGTCGGCTATTTCATCAAGCCTAAGGAAGCTCGATAAAATGGAAGTTTTAGATTGCCCAAAGCTACTTGAAATTCAATTTCCCAGTATAATGGAATCATTAGAGGAACTTCGAGTTGGCTCACTGCGACTCCTAGGAGGGTTGTGCGGTTTATCAAACTCGAAGAGGCTAAAGGTTTGCGGATCTACCAATGCAATGGGCTACGGGTTGTTGAGGGCCTTGAAGAATTGGAGCTTTTGGGTATTTTGTATTTTTCAGGTGTGGATCGTTAGAAAGGTTGACTGATGTATCCAACTCAAAGATACCAAATGAATGCATGATAGAAGTATGGGGTTGCATGAAACTAAGTAGTTATGAGGGCACTTACTTTGGGATTATAAAGAGATGATTCTTGTCGGGATGAGAATGACATTCAACGAGGTGCGGCTTCCTTCTATCTTTCACTTATTTTTCAGAAACGCCATCTTGTAGGCATCACATTTCCTCATTTTCGCTTGTTCCGTTTGCTTCCTTGTCTCTCTACTATCTCTGTCTTGCATGTCTTAATTCTTACTTTTTTATATAAATCTATGGATTATTGTTTGGTCCACTATTAGTGTAAAGGAAACATTCATCGTTTTTACTGTCTGAACTTAATTTTGTAATCGGAATTTTCAACGTGTCAACCATCTAATGGTGTGTATGTGTAAATTGTTTCTTACAAGAGCAATGGGCTTAATAAAGATCCTTTCCATAACTAAGCAACGATTATATTAATATTTCACCAAGCAAAGGTAAAAATCACGCTCTCTACACTTATCACTTGAGTTTAAAATGAACTAGTAAATTATATAAAAACAAATATACGATTTATGTATTATGAAAAATTTGAAGTGATACTTATCGGACAAGACATGAGAAAAGGAAAAATAGTTAAAAAAGGTATACCGGGAGTAGAGTTTATATGCAATACCCACTAGTCAACAATATTTTGCTTATCGAGCTATGCCTAGCAAACTGTAACTGTTTGGGGTAAGAACGGGCATTTCACCTTTAATTGTTAGTGAGATGGTGACTCAATAATGGGTCTTCTAACCCACTCAACAGTAGTTATTGCAACTACGGATCAATTATGTCATGGGAGTAACAGTAGACTCTGTAATTGGCACATTTTTATCTAAAGCAATCATTGATCCTCTCATGCCCGATGATTGTACCATCATAGACTTGGTCGTTTGACTGGCTTTGCCCTACGGTTCATAAATGCTGGTGAAGCGAACGACTGTAATGTTTGGACTTTAGGGCAGGCCGATTAGATCATATTTGCATTTTCTTGTCCTCCAATATAGGTAGAAGACTAATTCATATTTTTCCCGTTCTAGGAGGATGAAATAGAGGAGAACGACCGCATTGATTTTTCCACGGGCATATTAGAATGTATCTGCAATCCCTTATCGTTTTTCAAGGGGAGGAGTCTTCGGAGGCAGACATGATGAGTAAATTGTCTTGCGGGATAATGCAGACGTGGAGTCAGGAAAAATTGAATTGATCTCTATGCATTTTGGTTAAGGGTAAAAAAACTAAATCGATGGCTCCAAGAGAATGCTTTCACTCTTTTGATGAACTCAAGTGCACAGAGGTCGAGGACCAGTTTCCTGGAAACAGGAATGCAGTTTGCATGTGGATTTACTCTGCTTCGAGGATTTGCTAACTGTCCATTCGTTGAGAGGTAAGTCATTCCCTCTGTGAATATCAAATTGCTTGCCACATAGAAGCATGGTCAAGATTCTTGACAACTTAGACAATAGTTTCCAATGCATATGATACTTTTATCTGGGTAAATGAATGATTCTACCAAAATTTCTCAAATAACTGACGAGTGCAAAAAACCAAGAGGGGAGGTGAAGAGAAACAAGCTGAAGTGGGCAATTTTGGGATGTCCCAAACGGTGATCATTAGATCAAATATTGCATGAACGCCCCAAAATGTGTCAAGATTACTAACACGTGCAATCCTTGGCCCTAGCATTATGCTGTCACGGATGACTAGATTTAATAGGAGAAAATATTAGTCTTTCCTCTGCCAATGTGTGAAGTGGGCAAAACTGATGGTAGAAGAGACTAATTAGAAGATTATCTGCAAGCCATTCTAATTTCTTCTAGGATGAGGTTGTAGTGGCAGAAGCAAAAGCAGACACTACTGACTACGTCTTCTCAATTCTCAAGAGTCTGACGTCAAGCATTCACTTGAGTTTTTGCAACAACAATTATAGTTTCTTTTTGTTCGGTTCTCATCCAATCAAATCATCCAATCTCATTTGGCTTTCATTTCATTGTTTATTTTCAACTCATTTACAGCTCTTGTTTCTTCTCAAATCATGCATACTTGCAGCTCGCATGCTCCAGACACGAACTCTTTTGATATTTGCAACAAGCATGGACTACTCATGTATACGATCATAAGTAGCCTCATGTCGAAATAGAAAATAGTACTCCCACCATTCTCCTCTTTCCTTCAGCACCTCACCATCTCAAAGTAACATGCAGGAGCACCATTTGACATACACAATCACATATGAACAGGATTTGATCCACACATACACTTATGAATAGCATTCGACATACATCACCTATATATCTAATTAGTTCACATTCCAATAATTTATATACGGGAAATCTAGCAAAGACACAACAAACGCAACTTCCATTGAACATTGAGACATTGGTAAACAGAATGCAATAGGAACTATCTACAATGGAGTCGGGCATTCCACTGAAAAGGTTGTGAGCATGTGGTGTGAAGTACTAACACCAGAATGGCATAGAGTAATACAGAACACAAACATCAGAGTAGAAAATCCATGCGTACAAGCAATTCTTACTACTTAATTGGAAAAGAAACAACCTGGCGGTGATGAGGTGATGACGCACAGCAATCATGAGGTGGCTGTTGCTATGGTTCATGTTCCAACGCCCCGACTTCATCTCCACAGAATGCCCTCAAGCTCATTGGTCCCCTCTGTTTTCTTATGGACAACATCAGAATTGACGCAAACAGAACAGAAATGAAAAAGACAACCGAAAGCAATCGAAATCAATTTTAAAATTAATCGGAGACGAAGTGACCTGGCAGGTGTGGCTCTCAGTTGTACTTATCGAGCTTTGCCTAGCAAACTGTAACTGTTTGGTTTGCAGTCACCTTAGAAAGGCAAGCATGCGAAATAGTACAACTCTATCATTTGTCAAAACTTTAAATATTGCTTGGTATTCATTTTTTTTTCATTGTCCAAGGTTTATTGAACAGAAAAATTTGTGAAAAAAGAAGAAGAAGATGCCTGTACAAAACAAATAGTTCATGATATCACGTACATCTTTAACTAATCAAATGGCAGAACGTATGTTTTTTTTTCCTGATAGCTAAATCTAATTAGAGCGAAATATGAAGTAGCCAATAAATTGTTGGTGAAATATTTACATGGTTAATAGATATATAATCATCATACTGCCAAATAGTTGGATAATTATGTTGAGTTCATGAAGTCCTTTCATATAGATGTTTGCCGGAAATTAATAAAGCTATGGATTATGATAGATCTCTGCTAGCACTCATTTGCATAATTAGTTTTGAACGTGATGTGTGAACCAAGGTGTATAATGTACACTATTATACACCTTGGTTCACGCATGATCCATAAATAAAATAAAATATGCATTGTACCTCAACTATGATATGAAGCATTGGAATGGTCGGACTTCAAAGCAGATGGATTGGATAAGAAGACTGATTCATTTTTTCTTGTACTAGGAAGATGCAGGGAAACAGATGCAGAAGAATCAGTGATGGAGACCAATAACTACTATTCTCAGAACTTGCCATTGACTATAGGTTTTCTATGGTCTCCAGGACCCGACACTGAGGTCAATTCTACAAGTAAGTCACTGCTGTTAAAATGAATATACTGTCGTCCTGTCACACAAGTTAACATCTATTAGCTTATCAACGTACAAAACTAACAGGAATTGAACTAATCTTTAGATGTTCTGCTGCTATTTTGGATATAATATCATCTATTAGCTTCCCTCAATAGTACAAACTATTCTTGCAGGCTTGAATAATTCATAAGTTCCTCCACGAACCACATCTTCAGATGTTTCCAGAAGTTCATGCTCAATTCTCTAAGCAAAATGTGACTGATTCTAGCAATGGAGAGATGGATGAATTCACAATGTGATCGAGTTTGGGAATCTGTGAAATTGCCAGAAGTAATGGAGTTTGCTCTGAGGACATGTTCCCCCTCTCCCAGGGTCCATCACAAGAGAAACTTTATGTGGATTTGTCCGAGGTAATTAATTCCATTTTGTGAAAACCCATTTGTGTGCCACATCGATTTCCGATACATATGATACTTTTCTCAAAGGTGCGCAATATCGGACCAGGTCAAGCTTTAGGTATTCGGTATGTTCTTCTAATTATTTGTGCCTTAGGTCCCTCTTTTTCCATGCCATAAGAAGTCATTTTTAAGCAGTTAAAGAAGAAGATGACCAATTCTCCAGATAACTCAGTATTTCAGAGTCAGTTGAGAAGATTGTTATCAATTTTTGGTGATATACAGCAAGGCACTGTTTCTTTATCCATTTTGGTAGATTGATGGTTCTATAAAAGTTGCACAAATAACTTGAGAATGCCAAAATACGAAAAAAAGTAAAAATAAAATGAACGAAACAATCGAGCTGGAAATAGACTGTGTCTGGGGCTGTTGATCATTAATCTAAGCTAGCTCACAGTACACATGAACTTGAAAAGAAAAAAGACAGTGAAATAAGAAAGTGGTGACAGCAAGCCTCTTGACAAAACTCTTCTCCCTTCGCAGATGTGGAGGAGACCTCTAGTCCTATGTGGTACCGATTGAGTTCCCGGGAAATGGATTTTTGGACTTCACTGGATAAAGCAGGCTTCCGAGGGACTAGTTTTCAGGGTTGGTTATGCTGAAGCTATGGTGGAATGGTTTCCATACGCAATAAAATGAAGAGCTAGGAATGACTTGCTGCATAATTAAGTTGCTCCTCCTGTTGATGTTGGGATGAAGTCCCTTATGTTTGCAGTAAGATTGAGCATGGAAGGGTGCATAAGCTGCTGCAGCAAAAGTCGACTCTGATTTGGCATTTGCCGAGGGCATTGGTATGCTTGGCCTTTAATAACTAGTCTTGTGACTGTTTTGGATATTTGGGCAGTCAGTGTTCACGTTCTAGTTGGAGCTAAGGATGTTGCTTGAGTAGTGTGCTAATGATATTATTAGGTTGATAAATTATATTGGGTGGACAATTTGATGGAGATCTTTGATTAATCAACTTTGAGGATGGCAAGTTTTTTTTTGTTTGTTTGTTCCTTCAGTAGTTCTCAAGTTTGAAAAGCTGGAATTCAATGTATTAAGGTTTCATTAATTCACTAAACACTGATTATTGCCACAAAAATTATCGTGATGACCTGCTAATTATCACCACAAAATGAAATATCTCGATTAACTAAACAATAATTCAATTGGTTTAGAAGAGATTTATGCTGATGATTGTAGAGAGCTGAATGGTGAACTTCCTCCTGAACGGTGGAGATTGGACCATTTGACAAAAGCAAGGATTGGGATCAAATTGTTGAATTATGCCGAAACGGACTAGAGGTAGGATGGACAGCAAGAAAGGGTGACATCGTGAACGTCGATTAATATCGTGATCAAATGGTCCCAGATTGAAACAATCTGATCCAGAGGTGGGGAATAACAATGGGCTTAATTTCCTCGGCAAGTTTTGCATGCTAAGGGTGCGATTGACACATTTCCAAAAGTTTATTTACCTTTTAGACCATCCAGATGATGATTGATGAAGGCTTGAAACTACCAAGGGCAAGTGATTGACCTCATGCTACGTTTTGTGTTGGACCGTCATCTCGCAAGTTCCTCTGTTATTCATTAGAGAAACAATCTGTAACAAAGAATCAATACAATGATCTTATGTCTCGATAGAGAGGCCATGCCCTAATTTTTATCAATTAGGATCTCAGTTGCATTGTCCAAGTCCATTACAAGCTTAATAAACTCATCTAAGTGGTCTTTGGTGGAAGTATGTTCAGAATGTTGAAACTAAACATCATCTTCAACATATATGACGATTATTTAAGCCCTTTCTCATACGAAGAGCCCGAAATTTTCCTCATAATGCTGCGACATCTCTCTTCTTCACCACTTCTATTAAAATCTCATTCGATGGTATCGACATGATTATACTTGTTGCCCTCTTCATTAGCTCATCTTTATTGGCATCTTTGATCATTTCCGGCAATTAAGCCTTGTCATCCAATGTCTCATCTCGCTTCTCTGCCCACGTTGTTTCTCCCGTTAAATTTTTGAATTTCTATTTTGCTCAAGACATAGTTGCAATGACAAAAAACTTTAACATAAATCATACAAGCAAAAATCTCAAATCAAATTCAAAAGATTCTAAATTTAGTTATGATACCAATTATTATAAGATTAATATGGAAGCTAATCGGATTTTGTGATTAAATCAACGTGTGAGAACAAAATAACTAGATAAATCAACGAGGAATAATAAGGAACGCATGAAATCCCAATGTGGGTATCTACTTTATGGGAAGATTAGTTTTAAATTATCCACTGATCAATCGAAGGATTATATAGTATAGTAGCTCACATACTCAATCCCTTCTGAACTTTAGATTCCACCTAAATCACAGTGTTTAGCCTTATAGAGAATTACGGTTTGAAACATCCGTATCTCCGGAAAGAGAACGAGGATGTAAAGTTTTCGCGCGAAAAACGATCACCGTGTGTTCCTCTTCCTCTCCGCGTGGCTAGAAGGACGACTCCACCTTTTACTTTTCTTTTGCGCGGCTGAAGGGGATGAGAAAATTAGAGGCCACGTCTTTTCATTTTTCTTCCTAACAAATCCACTGACCCCACAAGTATATATTAAATATGAGAGCCACTTCTTCTTCTTTTGTACGGCCAAAAGAAGTCCCTCCTCCACGTGCGATATAAACAAAGAGCCAAGAAGTCGAGTCGGTCAGACATAATACTCTTCCTCGAATAGAAAACAAAATAAAAATTTCCGAAGCCCAAAATGTCCAAATTTGACTCAGATTAAAGCGCACACCAAATTTAAACAAATCAAAATCCTTTTAGGTTTCATATACATCTCAAATTTGAGACATGATTTAACAATCAAGCAAGTGCTAAGGTACCAGTGGAGATCTAGCATCGAAGGGCACAAGTTACTACAGCAAAAAGTTAATCCCCAGCTTAGTTTGATGAAGAAATGAATTTAGCTTACCCGTTAGAAGACTAACTCATCTTTTCCTGTTCTAGGACGATGAGATGGAGAAAAATCCAGAAAATAAAAAAATGGAAAAAGACGGCATCGATTGTTCCTTTGGCAAATTACATTGTATCTGCAAAACCTTGGGGTTCTTCCAGGTGAGAAGTCTTCGCAGCCAAGACAGGAAAAAGCATAAGGATTTTGTTAGAAAATTAAAAATATCAGGATTTGAATAGAAAAGGCATAAAAGCATGGGATAAAAGTATTTTTTTTTCCTTCTAATTGATGACTATTTCATTGGATCGTTCTATTGTTATTTTAAGATGGAGCAAATTTTTTTATTTTGGTAGAGTTGCATTTAGCTCTACAAGATCATGTGTATGGACCGCTTGTCCTGAATATTGACCTGCAACTCGTAACCTTGTCACTTTTCTTGAATGTTGTCATATTGCTTCTTTATGCGTTGCGCGGTAGCTTGAATAAGCTGCCACTTCTCTTGGAACTGTACTAAAGTATGGAGAATTCTGCTTGGTTCATCGCATTGGTCAGGCCAAGCTTGCCGAAAAAAAGAAAGAAAAAAATCGGGCCCTATGAGTAAGAAAAAAACTAAGAAAAAGCTTATAGTTCACACTAACTCGCGAATAAGCCCAGTTTAGTAAGCCCATGATCTCCCTCTACAAAATACAATTGTCCTTTGGCAATGTATGCTTTCTCAATATTTAGCATCTCCTTCCAAAAAAGACATTGATCTGGGTATTGGGGATCCACGGTGGACATACATCCGACCACTTCTTTCATTTTTGGCGGTGCAATTCAAAGCATTCCGGTCCATTACCGTCTCCTTGAGGATCTGCCCGATTCGTGCATCAACAAAGCTTACTCCTACTAATTAGACTCCATCATCTTGATCTACTCTTTTTAATATGTTCTTCACATATAAAATTATGCGACAGGGCACAATATCTAATTAAGAACTTGAAAGAATGACTTATTTAACTTGATACTTACAGCATTGGGTAAACTTCTATTGAATGAATTCAACAACTTAGAATTCGAATGAATATGAATTTATAGCTCAACTATGAAATAAGGAAAATAAATTCAAGGAAAAGGGAGGAAAATAGGGGATGAAATGTTTTTTATTTTTATTTTTTCAACTTCTTGTATATATAGTTACGGTTTATGTGGGAACATTATGATGCTAAATAAGATTTGCTTTTTTATTTTTTTAATTGGGGGAGACATAGGATTGATGAGCGAGGCAGTGGTATACATAAAGGAGGACCTAGAGATAATTGACGTTCAAGTTAAGCCCTAATGGGGATGCTCAATGTGATCTCACTCCCTGGGTCAATGATGGCGAGCCGGACCTCTAATTGGATTGACATCTGCTACATGATCATGTTGGCGGGGGCCATATTCTTCACCATGCCCTTCCTCATGGGATTTGCCTCCAGCTATGCCCCCTTCTTATTGGGCCGCTTCACCAATGTCAACATCAGCTATGCCCTTGTGATTGCCATCTGCATCGTCGAGGTCTTCCTTGCCTTTTCTCATGGGTTCTTGAGACCCACAAGAGAAGGCAAGGAAGACACTGGCGATTTACTCAAAAGGTATAGTTGACGCCAACACTAGTGAAGCAGCTCAATAGGAAGGAGTCATAGTAGGGAGTGAAGCCTATGAAGAGGGGCCCAATGAAAATGGCCCTGAGAGCCCCTATGAAAAAATTGAGTATTTGATATTAAAAAAGATTCCGATTGCTTTGGGAAAATGTCATCATTAGGAAAGTTGAAAGCCTAAAGTCCCGTGAGCTAAGTCCCTAAAATTGGAACCGAAGTTTAATTTTGACTAATAGAAATTCCCTTCTAGTGGTCTTCAGTGGTGATATTAAATGCTAAATATGAACTATTCCCTAGACGTAGATCTAAGAGATTTGCTAATGACCTTTTATATTTTAATTATTTGTTTTTAAAATTTTTGTCTTTTTGCTTCTTTTTTTAATCTTAAGAACTATCTAGGAGATCAAGTTACCCTAAAAGTAAAAACCAAGAAAAAGATGACATCACTCTCAAGTTCAGGAAGCTCCTATCTCTTCAAACCTTCATCACACTTCCTTTCATTCTTGCTCAACTCGCTCGTCATTCTTCATCCTTTCGCTCGTATATCTGCACTGCGAAGTCCATATATTCGCATCGTAGAACCCATGTATTTGGAAGTAAGTGTCGTGTAGCAATGACATATAAACCCAGAAGACCTGTAGATAGAGGACGCATGTATTTGCATATGCTGAAAGTGCATTCTCTCAAGTGACCCGCAGAGAAGAAGCCTTCAGCAAAGACAATCCGTGATCTAATATCTCAAGACAAACGCATACGCAAACATGTGAGGCATATTAAAAATCAAGATTCTCGGAAATTTAACTCTAAGTTGACTAACAAAACAACGACGAATTAGTGGAGGTCAAAACCGGTTCAACATGAAACTATCATGGATGAATCGCAATCACGGACGCAACCCCTCGCACGTACTATTTTCAAGTTAGCAAGAACTAGATTCTCTCTCAGCCTCTGTTTTCATTCTCACGCACCCAAAACAGAAGATACTCATTTCGATCTTGCAAAAGGTGAATACCGGCAGCTATGGCCGATCGGCTTTAAACAAAAGAATAGCAAAAGACGATTCCCTGCGGCGACTGGCATCAAAGTGTGTTTAGACTACCGTTAGATCCTCAATCGGTATTGTTTTCCTCTCAGACTTCGATCAAATTACTTGGACTCAACCTACCAGAACAGAGCAGTATATCGGTGTTTTCTTATGGATTGCCACTATGCAATTACCTTGGAGATGCAGTAGATGGTCACAAACAATGATCAAACGAACAAGTGAAGTCCTGGAAGCGTCTTCACTGATGGCCGGTGCCGGGGAAGAAATCTCGAGTGAGATCTGATTTTGGGACTCCCCGCCGTGGAACAGGGGCGAACAGAGAGGTCGCAGCATGGAGTTGAAGGAAGCGAACCGTGACGGAGGCAAGGGCTATAAGTCGCCTGAAGTCAATGATGATGGAGGTCTGCAAAATCAAATAAACCAGCGAGAGCTTTGTAGTAACAAAGATCTCCTTAACAAGAGAATGGTTGTCAGTTAGATGAGAGCGCTTCCCTGGCTCACCTCCTGTACGCAGCACGCTGATCCGCTTGGCCAGTTTGATGAGGGTGCTTCTTTCGCTTCTCTCGTTACGAAGTCTAAAGCAGCCTGTAAATTTCAAGTGTTCAACGGGGTAGTATTTCCTCTTTTCTTGAGCAAGCTTTTTAAAACATAGTAAAAATGAATCTACATTTGTCAAATACCACCGACGAGTTTTTTAGGAGCAGTCGGTAAATGGAGGTCATCTCCCTCCATTTCAATTTTAATTTTGTCTTCTTGATTGTGAAGATGGGCAAATATGAATGTCAGCAGTACGATGAGACGCTACAAACTAAACAACCTCATGCAGAGGCTTTGCAACCACAGATGATTAGAATGCCACATACAAGATCCTCATGCCTCACTTGGAAAACAAAGAAAAGCATGTACCGCCTAAAAAGTCAGTCTTGCACGCAATTCCAGTGAGTCTCATGTTTTGGAAACGCTGAGAAATTCGTAATTTTCCAGATATAAAAGGAATTGAGTTTTTTTCTTATAATAATTTGATGACATTTGTTGTCAATTCTCATGATTTTAAATTAATGCAGAATGTGTGAAATAAAGAATGGACCGTCGAACGTTTATATTAGTCATTAGGAGCCGAACCCTTTTTTTCCAAAGATTCTTTGATAAAAGCTGTGGGAGCAAAGACATAAGAGAATCCTACTCAACAATTTCATAAGTCAGAATTTCAAGTATATTCGATAAGTTTGTTGATTTTAGATGACAATCTCCACAAATGAGGTTTGCCAAAATTGTTGCATCATGCCATTGAGTTCTAGGGCTTGGAAAAATGTGCAATCAAGTACTAGTAGTATATTAGATAAGTCCGTTGATTTTAGACAACGAAAATATATAGCGTGACCTTGTTTATTGTTTCGACATCTTTATTGTGCAATTTAAGGACATTTAGCACTAATGTGGGGGCTACGGAGGTGCTAAATGAGCCTATAGAAAACTTAAAGAAAATTAAATAACAAGTTGAGCAGTTTGCCTGAATTTCTATCATGGACTACAATGTCATCTATTTTGAGTTGCGCCATGCAGATTTTCTACCACTGGCCCACTGTTCATGGTCGATTCTGGACGATAGGAGTAGCTTTGGTGGCTGCGGACCTATGGTAATGATAGGCTGTGTTTGATTTGACTTTTCTTTTTGAGAAATGCAAATATTTTAATTTAAAAAACACGCAAAGTAATGAACATTTGGTAAAATAAATTGAAAAATATCTTGCAAAGTAATTTTAAGAGAAATGTTATTCAATAAACATATGATTTTGCAGAGGGCTTTGCAAATGTGTTACCAAATGCAGCCAAAGTGCATTATGATGACATTAACTTGGCTTCTTCTTCTTTTTTTAATCCCGCCACTTTAGTGACTAAAACTAGCCAGCACTTACCATGTGAATTGTGCTACCACGTCGTCTGCCCTCGCGATCCTCTGCCTCCCTCTCTGGTTTGGACGTTTCTTTTCCTGCCAAAGCAAAACCAGCGTGAGGGCGTGAGGGAGGAAGAAGACCCAACCGCGGGCCGGGTCGACATGAAAGGAGATGGGCCACTCCCGCGAGAAAAGAAAAGAAAAAAGGAAGAAAGGAGGGCCCAGCCCCTGCCTAGCCCTATTCGATTTCTTTTCTCTTTTTTTCTTTTTCATTATAATTTTCAATGATGGTAATTTTTTTTTTTTTTGAAAAACGTTTTGGAAAAATTTTAAAATTACCATTAGTGATGCAAATATTCATAATGCTAATACATGATGCAATTTAGTGAAAATTATTTTGTTGGCTAGGGTTTAAAAATTAATCCATAATTTTCTATGCGATTAAATCCTAAATAAAATGGTAAAATCTAGGTGTTAACAAATAAGTAATATTGAGTAGATAGTTTTGGAAAGCTTTATATATTTGATGAAGATCTTTAGTTAATCAACTCAAAGGATGGTAGGTTATAGGTTTGAAAAGCTGGATTTCGATGTTTGTAGGCTTCGTTGTAGGATGGTACTCTTTCTTCATACCATCGTATTGGGAGCATCCGCTAGACTTACTGCATAGAAATATTATGATATATATTTTGAACGACTTCCACTTTTTATAGTTCACTTATGTTTATTTTGTATTTGAGTAAATGTCTTTTATTTAATATGTGGAACCAGAAAAAGAAAAGTAAAGAAACTTTTAGTATCATAACCCTTTCCCAAGCATGTCCTACATTTTTCCTTTGTGGAACTGTTCTTACTGAGATGATTTTATATATACCATTCAGTTGGTGTAGATATTCTCATCTCAGATAGTTTTGAGATTTAAATAAATGATATTTTTATTACAAGACATGTATAACATACTCAGTTAGTACCGCTGGGCGTCTAGTGGCAAAGGGGGCCAGGGGTGGAGGCGCACTTGCAAGAGGTCCGGTATTTAAGTCCTGGAAATTGCAAAAATGAGAGTGATAGTGTATAGTAGAACATAGATATGACAGATAAAAATATACATATTTAATAATTTCTTGTCGGATTTCAAACTATGTAAAAAAACGGCTCTTTTGTATGTGCACCCAAAGTTGAGGTTAGCCCTCTTTCCTTCTTTCCTTCTTCACTATAGGAGCTTCGTTCATGGAAATCCTTTGATAAGAGCAGCTTGACCGTCTATGTAACCGTACAAACCGTGCCAAGGGCCTTCTTCATTTTTGCAGAAAGAAAAAAAGTGATTGATGAATTCTATATGTACACTGAACAAAATCCAAGCCGCCAAATTGGGACCAGGGACTGCCATTATCAATGGTCCTTATTTAGATTATTCGGTATGGTCCATATACTATGCTCATGTAACATAATATCTCCTATTAGAGAGACAATGGTAAGAGAAATTTTATCAGTTGGTTTGAGTATGGCAAGAAAAACTTAACTCTTCGTGCATGCTTGGAGTATACTTTTGTTATTGTATTTTTTAACACACTAATAAGAAAACTGTTAACTATCACCACACGAACAAAATATCGAAGACACGTGAGAAAAGGATGGTGGACGGAAAGGTACAAAAAAGGAATGATGAGCCCCTAGACAAATCAAGATGAGCGGTGAAGATTGGACCATTTGAGGAAAAGCAAGGGGCCGGGATCAATTCATTAAATTCTGCCGAAACGGACCAGGTAAGATGGGCAAAAACCACTGATGGACTTGGAATGGGGAGGTGAGGGTTCAAGAAGTTTCGAGGGCGACATGGTAGGGCGTGAATGTAAGTAGGCATAGAGTAGGATTGACCAAAAAAAAAAAAAAAAAAAAAAAAAAAAAGGCAGCAAGAAAGGGCGACATCGTGAACATCAGTTAATATCGGGATGGACGGTCTAGATTGAAATGGTCTGGTCTGAAGGTGCGGGGAAATAAAGACAGACGGTTTAACTTCCTCGGTAAGTTTTGCGCGCTTAGAACGCGATCGACGCAATTCCAAAAGTCATCTGCTTTCAGACCATCCAGATCATAATCGCTGAAGCTGGACACTAGCGGGGCAAGTCATCACGATGGATTCTCCGAGGAAGAGTCTTTGATGGATTCATTTCCTCGAAATGGTTTCGTGCGTCGACGTGAGTTGTAGTTTTTAACACAACCGAAGAGGCAGCTCCGAGTCTGGCAGCAACCGGAGGTTCCAGCGCGTCGGCGACCCAGTACGACGTGTTCCTGAGATTTAGAGGGCCCGACACTCTCGACAACTTCACCGACTGCCTCTACCGGACCATGGTTGGTCAGGGTATCATCGCCTACAGAGACAGCGAAGAGCTTCACGCTGGTGATCGGAGCGATGATCTCCTGAGAGCGGTTGGAGAATCCAAGATCTGCGTACCAGTTCTCTCTAGAGGCTACGCTTCAAGCGCTTGGTGCTTCCGTGAGCTCGCTCATGTGATGGAGCTCAACGAATTGACTGGGAAACCGTCGATCCTACCCATCTTCTTTGATGTCACGCCCTTGGAAGTCAAGCCCAGGACGGAGGTGTACGTGCAGGACTTGGAGAAGATCGAGCGGAGGCACGGCAGCGAGATCAGGCAACGATGGGATTTGGCTCTGAGAAAAGTGGCTGAGATCAAGGGATGGGAAGTCCGAGGGAAACCGTAAGTAAACTTTTATTAATGGAACTTTCTTCAAGCTTCACTCGAAATGCTACTCTCTTATTATTCTTGTCAATCGTAGTGAGAACAAGCCGGAGTGGTTCGAAATTCGACATGAAACATATCAGTCGATGCGTCATATACAAACCGGTTTTCGGTATATGAGTAATAAATTTTATTTCGCACCCAAAGGAGAGCCAATTCACCAATTACCATGCTTAAGTAGGGCCATTTTGGTTAGTGATAGTTATACGAGTGAATTTGATCTAATTATAAAATGATGTCTATAATTTGGACCGCAAAGAAACATCTTTATTCTCAGAAATAGGGTGAAATTGTATGTTTATCAACATAACACCAATTATATCCTACGGAATCTATTGAACCGAAATTCTTTTGGCCTTATTGAACTTACCTGAGACTTGTAGTAGCGATCCAACTCAAATGCTATGAAGTAGTAGTGAGATTGTTATTTGTTTTCTTTTACTTAAAGTGTTTGGTTTGTGGCAGGCACGGCGAAGTTATTGAACTCGTTATGAAAGAAGTTCTGCATAAGCTGAAAGTAAAACTAAGACCTCTAGAGAGCAAATTAGTTGGGGATTCCTTTATATCGGTTTGTGCATGGTTTCTACTTTTTTAATACCATCGAAGATGCAGCTCCAAGTCAAGCAAATAACAGAGCAAGACGAGAGCCCTTTTTTGAGGGAAGACCCCCCAAAAAACATGGCAGCAACCGTGGATGTGGCGCATCAGCTCCCCAGTGTCAGGTGTTCTTGAGTTTCAGAGGGCCCGACGCTCGCTACACCTTCATTGACTGCCTCTACCGGACTATGGTCGGCTGGGGGATCGTCCCCTACAAAGACAGTGACAAGCTTCCTGCCAGCGATCGGATCGATGATCTCCTAAGAGCAGTCGGCGACTCCAAGATCTGCATACCGGTCCTCTCTAGAGGCTACACTTCAAGCTTGGTGCCTCTGCGAGCTCACTTGTGATATGGAGCTCTACGAATCGACCGGGAAGCCGGAGATCCTACCCATCTTCTTTGACGTCACGCCCTCTGACGTAAATCTCAGGACAGACTGTACGTGAAGGACTTGAAGAAGCACGAGCGGAGGCACGGCAGTGAGATGAGGCAACGGTGGGAGGTGGCTTTGAGAACATTGGCTGTGATCAAGGGATGGGAACATTGGGAAGTCCAAGGGAAAGTGCAAGTAAATGCTCATCCATGGAACTTTTTTCAAGCTTCAGTCAAAAGACTGTTCTCTTAAGCTGTGTTTGGTAAATCAGATTTAACTCTGGGTAGGATGTAAAATTATTTTATCCTTATTTTGACTTGAATTCCGGATTTCTCCGGATATAGTCCGGAATAGGATAAGGAGTATAAAAAAGAAAAGAAAATAAAATAAATACTCAGGAAAAGAAGGCCTTTTTTGCTTTTGCTAAATGAAATCACTAAAGATCCAAAGATGGAGGAGGGGAGAGAGTGCATCAATCGTCGTTACCCATCCATGGCAGTTTTATCGTACGAGCTTGCGTACGTTGAAACTAAAGTTTATGAGCAACACTTGGAGGTGACCTGAGGCTGGGCCTCAGCCTCATACTAGTCATGGTCTCTCTGTGGCGGTTGGTGCCTTTACGATATTCGCCTTGCTGAGAAATGCTGGAAACTTGCTTTGGCAAAGTGAGAATTTCGGGAAGAATTCGAGATGGGAGAAGATTGTGATTAAGACTTTGAAAAGACTGTAGTCAGCAAAAAGATTGAGATTTTATTTGGGCAGTCTATATTCGTGTTGTATCCAGCATGTACCAAACATTGTACAAGATATAATAAATCCCATCATTATCCTATCCAATAGTGATAATTTTGGGAAGAATGTGATAAGTGAGAAGATTGTGATGGAGATTTGAAAAGATTACAATCGAGTGAAAAGATTGAGATTTTCTTTGGGTGTCTATATTCATGTTATATCTGGTATCTACCAAACATTGTATAAGATATAACGAATTCTATATGACAAAAAAATCTGGACAACCAGATATAATAGAGTTCTTGTCATAAACCTTTATCACAGAGGATGAGACTTTCCTTTACACTTATAAATCAACAACCAGCACCTTCCACAAACAATACAGGATAATTCCAACAAGTGGTTCAAAAAATTCGATATGAAATATATTGGTTGATGCATCATATACAATCGGGTTTTGGTATATGAGTCATAATTTTCATTTCTCACCCGTAAGGAAAAAAATACAGGGACAATTCACCAATTCTAATACAGGGACAATTCACCAATTCTCATACAATGCCTTTTTGGCTAGTGATAGTTATGTGAGTGAATTTGATCTTATTATAGAATGATATTTGAAATTTGGACTGCAAAATCATCTTCTTTCTCAGAAATAGGCGAAATTGTATGATTATCATCATAACAACAATCATATCCTACTCCAAAATTCTTCTGGCTTAATAGAATTTACCAAAGACTTGTAATAGCGATCCAACTCAAATGCTATCTGCTAGGAAGTAGTAGTGAGATTATTATTGGTTTTCTTTTACTAAAAAATGTTTGGTTCGTGGCAGACACGGTGAAGTCATTGATCTCATTGTGAGAGAAGTTCTTCTTAAGCTGAAAGGAAAAAAGACCTCTGGACAGCAAATTGGTTGGGGTAGACGATGGGAGTTTCGGACGAAGGATCACCTCATGGCAAAAGGGTGAGCTCTTGGGAAGCGGGACATTTGGAACTATCTATGAAGGCTTCACCGAGTAAGATTCTTTGCTTTTCCCTTTGAAAATCAGTAAGTTATCATTATGATGTTCACTTGAAGTTTCATAGCACTGCTGGGTGCCGCATTTTGTGGTTAGAATTGGGATGGCATCCGTATACAATGGAATACGTTATCATTTGGTTGACATAAGGCGCCAGACATGACAAATGGTTATTGAATTGCTTAAAGTGCCTGATCTTCATATTTGGTATTCAACATGATTGGCGTTGTACTCAATGAAGACCATTCTAGATCATGGAACAGATTGACAAAGTACACATCTAGTATATCAAAGATCACGTTAATTTACTTGTCCATTGTTTTACTGTAACATTACTAGCTTGAATGGCAAGCCATTTTTTTTTTTTTTTAGAAACTGTTATTTGGTTGTATTTTCAAATGACGAAAGCTAGGGAACTATTTTAGTGATATTGATGAGAGCAACTCTTTTTTCTTCTTTATATAATTTGAAGTGCAAGAATTATCTTAACTATGTGAGGTCAAGGCATCATTCGCGAAAGAATTGGTACTTATATTCTCCGTCTTCCTCTCATGTTTCTCTGTTTCCACAGTCATGGATTATTTTTTGCTGTAAAGAAGGTTTCTTTGTTAGATCAAGGAAGCGAAGGCAAGCAGAGCTTATTGTATCTTGAACAGGTAATAGGCTTTTTTCTCTCTGTATCTTGTCGACTGGTCCTTATGCATGACTACTTGACTAATCTTTTTCTTGTAACTGCCAAGCTGATGTATATAGCAAAACTATTTATAAGACTGCCGTTTTACACAACCATAAATCTGGTGCGAGTTTGATAGATTTTATTTTGACTCTTTTTATTTTAGTGATACTCTGCTTTCTTTTCAGGAAATTTCTCTCTTAAGTCAGTTTCAACATGAGAACATAGTTCGATATCACAGCACTAAGAAGGTGTGTTCCTCCTTACTAAGTTGCTTTCCACAGTATCTTTCACTTTGGCATCGATTAAGGTATCACCGGAAATGAGCAAAATGTTTAGGTGAACATGGCTGTGATTGCAGCCACAAGATAGTGGTAGCGTCATCATCACCGCATGAATAAGATCACAGCATTTGCGGCTTTTTAGCTGTAATATCCTTTCATGACAGAGAGAGATATTTTAGATCCCTCTCCCACAACAAGAAAGGTTCGTGATGAATTGAGTATTACCCGATATAATAACTATATGAGTAAAGAATATAATGCAGAGTGGACGTCAGTTTATGGAGTCTCTCTCACTCTCTGTATAGAAGCAATTCTTTTGCTCCCATTTAAGAGAGCCTGTCATGTAATCAACTCTTTGTATAGTGGTGGATGATTTACAAATTATTTATCTTGCAAACTGAAGATTCAGGTCAAACTCTCAGGACTAATAAACAGGAAGCTCAGGCTTATAAAAACGGCAGCCCCGACTAATGAAACATAAAGGGGGAACAAGGATAAGAAAGCGAAGTCATGTAGTTCATAAGATATTCTTTGACCATCTGATAGTCCACATGACTAAGGCGCCAAGCTTTCCTCCCTCGTCTGTAACTGGTTGTGGCTGTAGCAACAACAATGGAGTTCCTCCTCAAGCTCAATTTTTCCAGCGATTCTAGTCCAGTGTCATTCAATTACACTCATTTTTATGCGACATCATATAGTTCTTTACCTCTGTAAGTACAGAAAATTGAAAATGAAATTGATCATTGTTCAAGTGAGGGGAAGTATATCCTATCCTATCCTAGTTCTTTACCTTCCAGTTATTTTTTTCTAAACATAGTTTTGCAGGAAGCATCAGATTCTAAGAAAGTGCCATGACGTAACTTGTTGTTGGAGACGAAATATGCAAAGATTGTTTCTTTTAAACAAGTTTTGGTTTGCTACACCTATAATCCACCACATTGTTTTGTGGGAATGAGGAATAAATGCAATATGACTTCTTCCACCGGGTGCACTATGCAACTGTTTTTGTTGGCACCGCTGCAATTTAAAACCGTGGTGACCACTGATAACTTGGATATTTGTGTTGTATGAGGAAACTTAAAAAAAAAAAAAAAAAAAAAAGAGCTCAGTCCTATGTTCTTGCCTTGTTGTTCCTTTTAAGTTCACAAAATTGATTTTAAATTGTGATATGATGTTAACTTTTACTAAATTAACCCCAATCAAACAGATTCTCACTAAACACTGATCGGTCATTGAGAAGGTACTCAATGGGTCTTATATCTATGTAGACTCCTTCCACCTAATAGCTTAATTTTTTGTGTTCGGGCATGGTTTCAAAGCTATGTTCTGCCATAATCTTTTGCATTCAGACATGGTTTCAGAGCTATGTGCTGCCTTAATTTATTTCCATGCATGGCTCTTTTTCATCAATTCCACTTCTCAGACCGGTTTTCACTTGAGAGGTCTTAAAGTATTCAACAGTGCTTATTTATGTGTTTTCAATGTGCCTTGTAAAAATTTTGTCTTCCACCACTGGGTTGATATATGTTAAATCTAATTTTCTTCAATCTCTTGCAGGATGATGAAAAGATTTTCATATTTCTTGAGCTCATGACCAGAGGTTCACTTGCAAAGCATTATCACAAATTGAGTGATTCCCATGTCTCTGCATACACTAGGCAAATTCTAAATGGTTTAAAGTATCTTCATGACCAAAATGTGGTCCACAGGTATAGGAAAGATGCTTGACTTTGCATTAGTAGTTTATACTAATTGAAATAGTGATTTACACTTAGCATTCTGATGGAAGGTTGATTTTATTGAGGAAAGAGATCACAACAAAACTAAGAAGTAACAGTATGAGCTTGTACAGCAATATTTATCTAAGACAAGATTATTTTACTACGTGAATGCTTGAAGGTGGAAATGTAAATTTCCAATATTGGTGACTGTGAGGGTGATTATAACATTTTATATATTCTACTGACAGCTATGCTGGTTTCTCATGCTTCCAGTTTCTTCGTTCTGTAGGGATATTAGATGTGCTGACATACTGGTTGATGCGTGGGGTCTGTGAAACTTGCTGACTTTGGATTGGCAAAGGTGTGTCTCATCAGCAAAAGTGATCTCTCTCGCTCTCTCTCTCTCTCTCTCTCTCTCTCTCTGTGTCTCGGTCAACAAAGATGCACATACAACTACACATGCGTGCAGGAAAATGCACAGGTATTGAAGTTGTGCAAGACACATACAATTGGATGAGCGCACGACAACCACACGTATAGACATGCACAAAAGTGACAGATGTATTGTCATTTACTTTTCCCAAATGATAAATCAACTTTCTGTGTTTATTCATACAGGCAATCAAAATGAATGATGCTAAATCCTGCAAAGAATCTGCTTTATGGATGGCACCTGAGGTTTATACCCTCTGCTGCCATTTTTTTTATCATACTATCATTAGCTGTAGTAGGCGCATATCTTTTCATTTTTTTCATCCTTGTTGGTTGTAAATGCAGGTCGTCAACCTAAAGAACAGAGGCTATGGATTGGCAGCTGATATCTGGAGCCTAGGGTGCACTGTTTTAGAGATGTCAACCCGCCAGCCTCCATATTCCCACTTAGAAGGAGTATGTAATTAAGAACCTTTATTTTTATGTTTTATATCCTTGAGATCCATGTTTTGCCAGAATTACTAACTAGTCGCAACTTTTTTGTTATTGCTACTTTTTGAGTGAGCTAGCTAAGTTAAGCGCATGTCACCATGAGTCAATTAGGCTGGCATTCTGTGAAAAAAATAACGAGTAGGAGCACTACACAGAAAAGAGAGAGGACAGAGAATTCAATTATATTTATCATAAGTATGGTTGTGTTAAAGGATATGCATAGTATTTATGGCCAACAGTTGCTGGAAATTCTGAAGCAGAGAGTTATGTAACATGGTATAAAAACTTGGTAGAATATTTGAATCTTGAATTTCTCATTTAAGTAATTTGGCATTGTTGTCTGATACATTTAATTACTAGTACGAGTGTACGGTGGCGTAAATTTAGATAATCGCATACTAGGCATATGTATATAGTATCACACCAGTAGATATGGGAACCCATATAACTCTTAACATTCAGTAGAATCTCTCTATCTTCTCCTTCACTGTCACATGCTACTTGAGCAACCAAAAGAGATTGAAATCCTAATGTTGGCAACACAATCTCTGCTCCAGTCCAGAGAGCAGCACTGACATCGATTGCTTTGTGTTACTGGGTGCATCCTTTAGTCGTGTGGTTGTCCTCTAATCTGTCACACCATTGTCAACCTTGGCGTTTCCCTCATTGCCCTCAAGTGTTGATCCTTCGCTGCTCTTCTCTGAATCAATCACTGACCTACATGGTTATCTCCTCCGTTAGAGTTAGTTACCGGCTCTAGCCAGTAAATCACCTTCTGATGTTATCCCTTCTGTTAATAGAATGGAGAAAAAAATAGTACCATCCTACTCAAAGCCATCGTAAAACATGCAATTAACGCCCTCTTTATTTTTCTGTTAATTTAGGACGCTTCAAAACTTTGAGCAAAAGGCAATAGATACTTATGCTTTATTGGGAGTCGTTGGTCCCTTTGAACTGTTACATGTCATCCATGGTCTCCCACTTCAGCAATAACTGTGATTCTAAAATGATTGTGGCAGATGATTGCCCGAGGCGTGGTGCACTTGGATCTGTCTACGGATCTTATTGATTTTTGCAGCTATCAACTGTTAGTCCCCCTTGGATTTATGGTTAATACCAGCCTCAGCTACATTTTTTTTCTTATTGTGGCAGATGCAAGCGTTGTTCAGAATTGGCAAGGGTGAACCTCCTCCAGTTCCAGATTCTTTATCAAGAAATGCTCGAGACTTCATCCTCAGATGCTTCCAAGTAAACCCGAATAATCGGCCTTCTGCAGCGCAGTTGCTAGACCATCCCTTTGTGACGAAGCCACCTACTTCTTCTGGTTTTGCCTCACCTCAGTTTCAACAACACATGGTCATAAGGTTTTGCTAGGCCATCCCTTTTGGTCCATTGCTGAAGGTAATTTTACACTGTTATTTTGCTGTTGCATTGCTAGTGGGAGTGTTCTTCTTTTGGGCTAATGGCAAGATAGCTTCGTTCTTATCTTTTTTGGGTCCAGGCAAAATAGTTTCATTAACTTACTACCTTTTTGCTGTTTACTCAATAAATTTATAAATTTTAACTGTCTGCATTAAACTTTTAAATTGGAGCAAACAGTCCACGTGTTCATAGGGTCTATGGTCAGTTTCCCAATTCACTTGCAAACTCCACATTTTACAGTTTCTCCGAAAATTTTAATGTTTCCACCAGATTGTCCCGAAATTCTTTCAGTGAGATACTGCATCAGGTGTCAAAAATACCCGTATCAGACCGACCCATATCGAAAATTTCGGATCTTGTTGGGTCAGGTCTCATTTGATTCAAGTAATGAGTAAAGAAACTTGTGTATTTTGATGATTAAGCTCGGCTCGGGTATATTCAGGTCATGTAGCCAAACCAAACCAAAAGAACTTCTAGTCTCTCTCCTTATTCGGTGCTTGAGGACACGTCTCACATCTTTTCCATTTCAGAGAGATTACGATCCCAGCACCCCAGCCTCCTCCCTCGCCCTCTCCAGCACCATCGGCGGCTGGAATTGTCACTGGAAACATGTCGACAACCGGTGAACCTGCCCGATTCTCAGAGAGGTTATGATCCCACCGATTCTAGTTTCTTCCTAATTCCCCCCAAATTTCTCTCAATTTAAGTCTCAGTGTAAGTATAAAAAAAAAGAAGAAAAAACCAAAGAATGTTCGATTCTCACAATGAAAATGGCGGATCCCAAAAGTAGGGATGCCAAGTCCTCAGTCCTCCATGGTTGTACCACGCGCAACCTCCAGACGAAGATCTCGTTCACAGTCGAGCTCTACTGTCTTTCTCATTTGCTGCCACTCTACCGAGGATGTACGAGTTTGCCGAAGAGCCACTCTTTTGGCTGGCCCACGAGGTGATACTGGGCCTCTCCTTTGTGGCCGTCCAGTTCTTGACAAGATCGGCGTCAGGGACTCTCATCATTGCCATATCTAGAAGCGCGCTGTCATCGTCAATGAACGTCAACGACGTTCGGAGCCCGCGCAATCATGGCGTTCTCAAGATTAGGGTCTTGTTGCAGGCAATCTTAAGATCTGTCCATGGAGTTTTGTTTCTGTGAGTTTTGCTGCAACCGATGCCAGAAGAAGCCAAAAAATACGAACGAAAGAGGAAAGCCCAAAACCAAACCCAACCAACTTTCGGTTCGGGTCATAAAATGTATATTTCATTTGTGTATGGATTGGTCCGGTGAATCGAACCGAACCGACCATTGACAATCCATAATGGTTAATTGGCGCTCCATGGATTAATTTATCTTTCCCTGAGAAGTGCAATTGATAATCATGCTATGAAAATATTACGTTTTTCGAAAATGCTTTTTGGAAAGTATTTTTGAAAGTAAAAAAAAAAACCATATTTTTTGATATTCGGCTAAAATTTGAAATTTGAGTAGAAAATATTTTCTATTGTTTGTTATCTTATTTGATTTTTAGAAAAATTACCAAAAAAATTGAATTTAGTATTTTTATTGCCAAAAAAATATTTTTATTATATTATAAAATGAATATTATTTTAAAAAAATTAAATTATTTTATTTTAAATTTTGAATTTTATTTATTTTTCCTTTACTTTTTCTTCCTCCTCCTTCCTCCGCCACTACATGCTTGATGATGGGTGGGTGCTCGATGATCTACAAAGACTCGGATCGCCAGATTTGGCGAGCTCGAGCACCGCCAAGGCCGTGCGAGCTTGAGGCTCAGCCAATCCAAGTGAGCCCAAGCTCCGTTGCCAAATCCGGCAAGCTTAAAGCCCCGACAAACCTCAACGAGCTCCGTGGCTGAGCTCGAGCTCGAGTGAGCTCGGATTCGCCAGATTGGGCGAGGCTCGAGCTTGTAGGAATCTGACGAGCTCGAGCCTTGCTGGCCTAGGGCGAGGCTCGAGCTAGCTCACAGCAGGTCAGCCAAGGCCAAGGAAGAAGATGAAAAGGAAAGAAAGAAAAGAAAAAGGGAAAAAAAATTAAAAACTCCATTTTTTTTTTTTTTTTTTAAAGAAAAGAAAAAACATAAATTGGTGAAAGAAAGTAAGGAGGAAGAAATCAGGGAAAATATTTTCCACTTTTGAAAAGTGAAAAATGAAAACATTTTCCTCACTTTTAAAAATGTTTTTTAATAGTTGAAAACGTTTTTTTTTATTAGTTTATTTTTGTAAAATGGACAACTTGGAAAATCAAAAAAACGTTTTCTTAAAGTTACTTTTCATGAAATGAATAGAGCCTTAATGTTTAGGAAAATCAAAACGAAATTTTTGACAGTAGGACCGTGACAATGACAATTTGAGAAACAAGAGTGGATAAAATATGCTTTTATCTTAAGAGCTTTTATTGTACACAGGAATCAGGATGGAAGCCCAGACTATTCCAGGGACCAACTTAATTGAATGACCTCCCCTTCTTTTGTGGGTTCGTATCTTTTGGAAGAGCGTTGTCTCCCTAAATTAAATGGTCTCGTGTTGAAGGGCATCGGGACGGGCACGATGGCGGATAGATATATTTCATGTTGCGTTCGACTTTTCTTAGCCACCTCGATAGTGTCAAAATTCTTAATTTATGGATTCCTCCTTTTGTGTTTTGATTGTAAAGCGAGTCCTTCCAGCCAACCGTAAGTATAATCATTATGTTAGACATTCCGCTAGGAGAAACAGAATGCAGCGATATTCAGGTTCCTCTGGTGTTGATGTTGTCATAGGTTTTCCCCTACTTAAGTTGTTGTTAGTGCACTCGCAATGCTGCTGCAACTCTTTGAACCGCTCAGTGGTCAGCGGCATATTGATGACCAGCAAACACTCTCATGGCAGCGTCAAGCTTACGATGTGATGGCCTTTTGGGCCAGATGGGCATACCTTTGGCAGTGAAGGCCATCTGTTAAATTGGAGAAGAATGTGAATCCTCGCGAATGGTCTTGGGCTGCAACTGATTTTATGGCGTCTTTATTCTGCTTGCGTTAACCACGTCTTGTTCATCTGGGAATTGTATGTATTATGTCATGTTGAAGTATATTTCTTGTTCGAAAGGAAGGGAGGAAACGAAGATGCTGACGACGGCACGGCATCTCTGGTGACAAGTTTTCTGCTTTTACGAAGCGTAGATAGCTGTACAGAACTTCTGTAGGATATGCAATCAATCAAGGTTGGATACACTCGAGATTCGCGATGGAACGCTCATTTTGCTTCCATTTTATTTGTTTTACACGGGGCCATGTTAGGTAAATCCAAGTGTTTTCTTTTTATTACTTGTCGATGAGTGCTTGTATCGTATTATGAAAATATTGTACCGACAATAATCAAGTTCGGTGATGCAGCGGCAGATTCTAATTTTACAATTTGGTTATTCCCTCAACGTCTAGGAGGACGGCTCCTGGGAACACTAGTAGCGTTCCCCAATAGTCGCTTCCGCTCCTATTTTCCCCCTTTTTCAGTCTTGTTTACTTTAAGATTTTCTTTTTGTGCCATGGTTTTGCTACAGCAATTTGAAGAAAAGTGCTACGCTCTCTCGCTGTAAACGTTTCTCTCCCCCACTATTATCGTAACCCTTTACCGTCTCCTCATCGCCCCCACGAAGCCGTAGCCACTGCTCCAGATCGACACCACCATCAGCACATCCCTGCCGTCACCCATCCTTATCTCCATCTGATTTTTCGTCCATCACCATAATTTCTCTCTTTCGCATCTATTAATCTCGGCCCCTCTTTCTGATTTCTGTCAATCTCTGGAATTAAGAGCTTGATGGCGGTGTTTTACTACGTTTCAATCCACATTAAAATTAGAGGGGGAAATTGGATTTTAAATATCGAGGCTTCCTTTTCTCCTTACGTTTGAAATCTAACTCCCAGTTTTCTTCCAATGTGTTGGATATTCCCACACCATGAGGTAATCAAACATACTCCATTCTCAAATCATGTCTGAAAGCAATTCTCAAAGGACAAAATATGCTACTACTGCTTCTACTGTACACGAAAGGAGTGCTGCATTTCAAGTTGGATTTGAACATTGCAATAAAATAAACCCTGCAAAGTTTGACAGGATGACAGTTTCATTTTGAAATGAGGGCGAGAGGACATTGACCGATAAACAAGACAAGAAGACACTTCTGCTTGTACAAAATGGCACGTACATAAATAATGAAGGAATTGTGCACCGAAGTCACAGAGACCAGTTAGGTGAGAAGTAAGAAACAAAACGGCTCAAGCAGAATACAAAAAATGACCGAGAAAATGAGGATTTATGACGATTTGCAGCATGCAAGTCATTGAGCTCAATTGTGCAGGCAAGGAGGCTATTTTGTATTCCATATACTCTTTGTATATGAGGATGTAAACTCTTTGCGCAAAAAAAAAAGTTAAGCTGCGTGTTCCTCTTCCTCCGCGGCTAAAAGGAAAACTCCACCTTTTATCTTTGCTTTTCTGAGTTCATTTTTCTTCCAACGACAAACCTACCGACCCCACAAGTGAGAATATATAAAAGACCAAAAGAAGACCCTCCTTTATACACAATATGAACAGACAGGCTAAGTTGTCAAACCAGTTAAATTTAGATAATCGTCTCCAACATAAAACAAAATCAAGTTCCCCCACCCAAGAAATCCAAATTTGACTCGGACCAAGGCGCGTACCGAATTTGAACAAATCAAAATCCTCCAACCAGGTCGATTTCATACGCAGTTCAAACAGAGAAAGCGCCCATGTAGCTTCCTCTCTCTCTCTAAGCTGCAACGCTCACTGTTTTCTTCTTCCCTTTTCCTCTCTTGCTTTCGGGCGCTCACTCTCTCCCTTGTTTTGTTCTATTCTTTCCGACGTTTCCGTCTCCTTCTCTCTTTTATCTCTGTCTTTCCTCTGTCTTCTTATGCCTCAATTTCTTCTTTGTCCCACATGTTCCCCTCCTATTGACTAAACTTTCCCCTTTCTCTCTCTTCTTTTTCCTCATTAGACAGCGATTAGCAAACGAAGTTGCAGACCAATTTCTCCATCAGCTTCATTTTTCAATCTTTTCTGAGGGCTTGTTGACACAGGTTAAGTTGAAACAGGTGCTTTTGTTTTAGCAGTGTCTAGAGATGGCGGCAACTTGTAGTTCATGAGGGTGACGCTGCATGAGTCAAAGCGGATACTGGAGTGAGACCCTCCATAGCATCGGGTGACCAAGTGCCCAGTGAAGCAATAGTCGTGATATCAAAAAAGAGCAGGGGATGCCTTAAAATACTCCACTGAACTCAGGATGCTTTCAGAGTCAAAAGGCCATGGGAAGATGCCGTCTGTGATCCATGGATCTCCGATCGGAAACTGTATCCAAGCTCCATGGCTAGTCTGCGCTTTTTGGACTTTTTAGACTTAACGAACTGACTTACTAATTCTCAAGGCCCTTTCCTCTAGGGTTTGTATCACACCATTTTTCAGATTTTTGTTTTAAGGGGCTGTTCGATACGTTGTCTTGAAGGCATACCGTTTATGTGTTTAACATAATTATACTCTTTGCCCCCTCCATTAACTCATCATTTATTGACATCTTTCATCGTTTCTTGACTACTTCGTCTTGCCATTCAACACCTTAGACAATACCTAGCTGTTGATGGTGCAAGTATCTTGACACTCTACAATTCAAAGTTGTTTGTCCCATTAAACTAATCAAATATATTTTTGCTCCAATATAGTTGCAACAACAGTGTTTCCAGAGATCGATCAAACAAGCAATAGTCTCAAAGAAATTCCAGAAAATCCTTTGTAAAATAATTCGGTAGTTAACAAATTTTTGCAATTAAATCAAAGCGAGAGAATAAAACCACAGGAGAAATCAACAAGCATCAATAAAGAACACGAAAAGGATTTATGTATTTCGGTCCCATAATCCATATTTATTTCTCAGGAAGAGCCAATCGCAAATAATTTATTACTCAATCGGAGAATTATAGAGTTACAATCTCCCCACATACTCAAGAATTTCCTAATCCTAGATTACACATAATCTTACAGTATTTAATCTCAAATAATTGTTCAATATATAAATCATTAAAAATTACCTCGCGAATTGAAACACTTATAAAATGCCTCAATTAGATGTCGAATTTTCTGCACAAATCTCTGTGTTTCTTGCTCCTCTTAAAGACAGGAACTTTACTGTGCGGCCCTTTAGCTCTATCTCTTGTGCAAAATAGAGTCCTTCACTTTATGCCTTAGTTAGGTCAAACCTTGGATGTATATGTAAAATCACCGCCCTCTGATATCTTGTTGACCAAATCTTGGATTATATATCCAACAGAAAACCAAATTATAATCGAAGGGCAGGCCAAATCAAAGTCTAAAGACTTTTAACTTTTAGGCCTCATTTCAAAACATAATTTGACATTTTCCTCCACAAACCACATTTTCAGATGTTTCCAAGTGTTTGTGCTCAGTTATACAAACAAAAGGTGACCAATGCAAGTGACGGAGAGGTGAATAAATGTACAATGGCGATCGAATTTGGGAATCTTGTGAAATTGCGAGAAGAGTTGGAGTTTACTCAACGACAACGGGAGGTGATGGGGTCTTTGCTCACCGGCGCACCCTTATTTTATTATCGTCGTTACGCTCACTCTTGTTTTCCCTTCTCTTTCTCTCCATTGTTTTCTTGTGCCCTCAATTTCTTCTCCCTAGTCCCACATGTTCCCCTCCTTTTTTTTTAAAGGGTCAGGCTTTTCCCGCTCCTCATTTGGCTTGTACAAGTCATTCCACTGTGTTCTGACCATATTACCCTTTGCTTTTTCAAATGTTAGCATGATCATACGTGGTGCCCATTGGCGTCCCTCTTTTTTATTTGTTTCGTCTTCTTCTTCCACTTTCTCCTCTTTCTTAGTCCGCCCAAGCACGGTCAATTTAAGTTCTTTGTTTTGTCCTGCGTTCTTTTTCTTTTTTTTTCGTCTCTTTAGAATTCTGGCAATTCTTGTGCACCCCTAGCTTAGACGAGAAAAATCATACGGAACGCCTATTCCATTATCAACATGACTTGGAGCACCACTACGCCAATTTTGCACATTATTAGTCGTCGGAGCCACCGAACATTGAGTTTGCGCATTAAAGCTGAAGCTGGACAAGTTGCTTGAGTAATCGTTGACGGTGTCGGAGGTATGGAGGATCTGGGCCGGTTAGCGAACTCGGAGGTGTACTGGTGGTAGTGGGTGAGTAATCGTTGACGGTGTTGGAGGTGTGGAGGATCTAGGCCGGTTAGCGAACTCGGAGGTGTACCGGTGGTAGTGGGTGGGGGATGATGGATGGCTTGGAATGGGAGTCCACGCAGATGATTGCAGGTCTTCGCCGTTTGATCAGACGAGCACTGGACATAGAAGAAGAAGAGAGGCAGAGCGAGAGAGCGACGTCGTTTCGGAGTATCTGGAATTGGCAGAACGGAACGAAAAATTGGGAAAAGAGAAAAAGAGGACTGGCTAGGTGGGTGACGAAGTGGACGGCGTGTCGTTTTATGGGTGCCCAATGCCCATATCAAATGAAAATGCTGAATCCTTTTTTTTTTTTTTGTTAATAAGTAATTGATTAAATGAACTAATTAATTTAATAAAAAAATGATTATTTTATTTTCCCCTCTTTTCAAGCAATGTTGGACGGACGAACTTGCCTCAAAATTGATACGCTCACGTATGTGAAGGCTAATGTCATATTCACGGGATGACGTCACCCACGTCCAATGATATAAATATAATTATTATGTAATCACATAAGATTACATATAATTGGATAAGTACACTGGTGGACAAATGCTTGTTGAATCTAAATATGTATGTGGATGTGAAACGAAACTTTTAGGATAAGATTATTTTTAGCAATAAAATTCTTAGTGAATGTTCGAAGTTGGTCGTCGAAATTCTACTTTTGTTCAAATTGATCCTAGTACTCTTCCAGGTGGTCTCCGACTCTCCATGGTCAAGTAATTTTAATTGGTCTTCCCAAAGAAAAACTTGCGTGGCAGCATTTCTTTTTTTGTTTATTCCTGATGGAGAATGCAAGAAAGCCGATCTTTGCAATTAGAAGGTGACTTTTTGAGCTATAAAGTCTACAAGTACATGTCATCTTCAGAGACAATACTTACAAGTGTTCATGTACACATATATAAAAAATTTCTTCAGTAATCCCTGACGCTATGGATTTCAGAACCTTTAGAAGAAAGAATGTTACTTTAAAAAAAAAAAAAAGCTAGGCAGAACTTATTTATATTTTCTATTGCGTATATATTTTCTCAATTTAACTTTAATTTACATGTGAAACAAAAAAGGAAATTTGCTCTAGAATCCAATTTTCTGCACTTATTACACCGCTAATTTCCTTATAACATATCTTTAGGTTAATACAATCCAAGACAAAAATATAGTTATAAGTTTACTTTGCCATATTTCCCCATATCATGAGTATAATGTTATGACGCATTATTATATTCATCTAAGAAGTTATGAATATTATTATTCAAACGACCTTCGACTCCTCCCTTGCACGATTGCATCACATTTCCTTTATCATAGGTTATTTATGATCGAAAATTTGTAAGAAAAGACATGTTCAAGTGAAATGTACACCAAGTAACAAATAAAAAGACCATAAAAACAAAAATGGAGCTAGTGTCGTTGCTTGAGTAGTTTACTAATCAAGTTACTAAGCTGCTAGTAATGGTTTGCTGAATGGGACCACTTGTTATGGGTTTGGCTACCCAGCTTAGTCTGATGATGAATTGAATTTAACCTGCCCGTCCAAAAAACAAGAAAAAAAATTGAATTTCGGAATATTTTTCGAGCTTGACCGGGTCAAACGTCCTTCTCTGTTTACTTTTTTTTTTTTTTTGGTCGAACTCTGTTTACTTTAAGCATCGGATGCCGATCCAGGCCAAAAGCTCGAATATCCGGATCTTGCACGTGGGCGTGGGTCCATTTCAAGGAAGAGGGCTTTTGAGGGGTTCCTTGAGATCGGTTTGTGCATTCGCACATGATTTCTACTTTCTAACCCTAACGAAGACGCAGCTCCAACTCCGAGCAGGCAAAAACCAGAGCGAGACAGAGAGACCTTTTGCGAGAGAAGCCCCCCAAAAACATGGCAGCAACCGGTGGTTCCAGCGCATCGGCGACCCGGTACGACGTGTTCTTGAGTTTCAGAGGGCCCGACACTCGCAACACCTTCACCGACTGCCTCTACTGGACCATGGTTGGCCAGGGGATCGTCGCCTACAGAGACAACGAAGAGCTTCACGCTGGTGATCGGATCGACGATCTCCTGAGAGCGGTCGGCAACTCCAAGATCTGCATACCGATCCTCTCCAGAGGCTATGCTTCGAGCGCTTGGTGCCTTCGCGAGCTCGCTCGAGTGACGGAGCTCCATAGATCGACTGGGAAGCCGGAGATCCTACCCGTCTTCTTTGATGTCACGCCCACCGACGTGAAGCTCAGGACGAAACTGTACCTGAAGGACTTGAAGAAGCATGAGCAGAGGCACGGTGCCGAGATGAGGCAACGGTGGGAGGCGGCTCTGGGAAAAGTGGCTGAGATCAAGGGATGGGAAGTCCAAGGGAAAGCGTAAGTAAATGCTTATTTATGGAACTTTTTTCAAGCTTAAGTCCAAATGCTATTCCCTTATTGTTCTTGTAAATGGCAGTGAAAACTAGCTGGAGGGGTGTATATTGTTGAAATATATTGGTGACGTGGCATATGCAAACCGGTTTTTGCTATATGAGCAGCAATTTTCGTTTCTCACCGGGAAGAAAAAAACATAGGCAATTCACTAATTATCATACATAAGCAGGGCCATTTTGGCTAGTGATAGTTATATGAGTGAATTTGATCTAATTCTAGCATGATGTCTGTAATTCGGACCGCAAAGGAACATCTTCTTTCTCAGAAATAGGGTCAACTTGTAAGTTTATCGTACCAATCATACTTGTGGAGTCTATTACACCAAAATTCTTGTGGCTCTATAGAATTTACCTGAGACTTAAAAATAGTGATCTAGCTCAAGTGCTATCTGCTAGGAAGTAGAAGTGAGATTGTTATTTGTTTTCTTTGACTAAAAGCATTTGGTATGTGGCAGACAAGGTGAAGTCATTGAACTCGTTGTGAAAGAGGTTTTGCGTAAGCTGAAAGTAAAACAAAGACCTCTGGACAACAAATTGGTTGGGGTAGACAAACAAGTAGAAGCCATAATGGATTTGTTAGATGTTGACTCTGGCACGGTGTGCATTTCGTTGGAATCCATGGAATGGGCGGGATCGGTAAAACTACTCTCGCTAAGATTGTTTTCAATGAATTATGTCTTCAGTTTGATGGCCAATGCAGCTTCATTGGGAACATCCGAGAATCATCAAAAGGAAATGGCCTAGTAAATTTGCAAAAACAGTTGGCATCCGACATCTCTGATTCTAGATTTGTAGAAAATTTTAGTAATGCTGATGAAGGGATAGATAGCATAACAAGGAGAGCTGGTTCTAAGAAAGTTCTCATTGTTCTAGACGATCTAGACAAGAGAGAACAACTTAAGAAACTAGCTGGGAACCCTAACAATTTCTGTTTTGGGAGTAGGATTATCATTACAACAAGAGACAAACGAATTTTGGATGAAGAGAAGGGAATATTAGCTTATGAAGTGAAGGAAATGGATTGTGATAAAGCTCTAGAACTTTTCAGTTTGCATGCATTTAATGGGGTCTCTCCTCCCAATGCTTATCGAAGTCTCTCTCGAGAAGTTGTATCTATGACCGGGGGACTCCCATTGGCTCTTGAAGTCATAGGTTCCTATCTTCATGACCAAAAAGAGGAAATATGGAAAGAAATGCTAGAAATGTTGAAGAATGTACCGCATGACGAAGTTCGGGATAAGTTGAAGATAAGTTACGATGCATTAGGAGATGTGGAAAAAGAAATTTTTCTTGATATCGCATGCTTCTTCATATTTCAAAAGAAATTATGGGCAGCCTATTTCTGGGATGCTTGCCATCTTTACCCCCATAAGTCATTGAAAAAACTTACCGATTTGTGTCTAATTAAAATTGTTGATGGTGATACTATATGGATGCATGATCAATTGAGAGACCTGGGAAGAGACATTGTTCAAAAAGAATGTACCCTTAGTAGGTTGTGGAATGACAAAGAAGCTCTGGAAGTAATGAGATCGAAAGAGGTAAGTTAAAAGTAGGATTCATGCATTATCCACCGTGAAATTATTTTCCCACTTCCCATTTAAGATATTCCTTTTAGGCATTCTAAAGGAAAAATTTAATGTTTGCAAGCTCATACTCATTGATGGTTTCTATTGGCAGAGAAAGGACAAAGTTAAAGCACTCAATTTAGGTCGATATAATTCGGATCCCATCAGCATTGTGGACAAAGAACTTGAGAGGATGCCAAATCTAAAACTTCTCAAGTTATTTAGAGGGACTTTTGCCGGAGACATCAAGAATAACCTCCGAGAGCTAAGATGGCTTTCTTGGCAATATCCTCCTTTAGATCCGGGAATGGCCAATTTACACTTGAAAAATCTAGCACTTTTCGAACTTTCAAACAATGAAAACACTGACAACTGGGGTGGATGGAACATTTTGAAGGTGTGAATCCGTACCTTTGTTCTCTTAACATAGACATAGTATTCTCTGTTTGATCCTCTCTGATAATATTTCAGTGACCTTTGCAGATGGAAAACAAATTGAAAGTTCTTTCTCTCATCAGTTGTGATGGATTGAAACAAACTTTAGACTTTTCTGGATGCGTGAGTTTGAAGATACTATCTCTTGCTTACTGTCAATCCTTACAAGAAGTTGATTCCTCTATTGGGAAACTAAAAGATCTTACTCACTTGCACATTGAATGGTGCACGAATCTTCGATATTTGCCTAAAGAGATTGGAGGACTAGTGAATTTGAAGCACTTTTCTATCTGCTATTGCCCCAAAATCAAGAAACTTCCAGACATCGGGAAATTAGCATCATTGTCACAGTTGGATATATCACAAACAATAATTAAAAGTTCACCCGATTCTATTGGTAATGCAAAGAACCTATCATCCCTTGATCTATCAGGCACGTCAATTGTGAAACTTCCAATTTCTATTGGAGAGCTTATGCAACTTGAATTCCTTTCACTCTCTAAGTGTCATAATTTTGTGGAGCTTCCAGAATCAATAGGTTATTTGACAAAATTACAGATGTTGGATCTCTCATGGACAAAAATTACCAAGTTACCTAATTCGATAAAGAATCTCAAGCAGTTGAAGGTGATGAGGATGGAATCCTGTCCAATACAGAGGTTGCCAGCTAGTATTGGAATGCTAGCGGGCATGAAGGAGCTCAATGTCCGATATTGTGAACAACTTGCGGGCGAACTCCCAACTACAATTGGCAAACTATTGTCTCTAAGTATCCTAGACATATCACAAACTAGTGTTTGTGCAGTCCCAGCGACAATTAATTCCCTCATGCAACTCCAAGAGTTGGATCTATCATATTGTAAGGAGCTTCGAGAGCTGCCAAAACTTCCCTCGAGTTTGAATTGCCTACGTGTTATATCGGCATCATTGCGGTTAGTTCCAGATCTTAGTAACCTCACGAATCTAGTGACTTTGGAGCTGTCCAACAACTATGGACAAGCACTTGCCCAGGCATCAACTCTTCAATTGCAATGGGTTGGGAAGTTATCTAAGCTGGAGCGATTGAAATTGTGCCTTTCAGATATTCCTGTGCCATCAATGGAGTTGGGTTGTCTACCTCGACTTAAAAACCTCACCTTACCTCACATGGATAGTTTCGACTCGGTAGTCATTGGACCACAATTTTCGCACTTGAAAAATTTGTCCACATTGCATCTTTGTCGCTGTCCATTGAGGGAAATTCAACTCGATGGGCTTGAACTAGTGGAAGATTTGATTGTGACATATTGCGAGTTTCTCGAGAGATTGTCAGTTATTTCATCGAACTTGAGAAAGCTCTTTGGAATGGCAGTTGAAAATTGCCCAAAGCTACTTCAAATTCGATTTCTCAGTACGATGGAACCATTAGTGGGTCTCGAAGTTGGTTACTTGGTGGGTCTCCGAGTTGGTTACTGCGTATCCCTAGGAGGATTGTATGGTTTATCAAACTTGAAGAAGCTCGAGACTTTAAGATTCATCATGTGCCCTGAGCTACGGGTTATTGAGGGCCTTGAAGAATTGGAGCTTTTGCGGCACTTGTATATCACCGTGTGTCCATCGTTGAAAAAGTTGACTAATCTATCCAACTCAAAGATACCAAATGAATGTTTGGTATATGTAACCAACTTCGACGAGTTGCCATATTGCGCTGGTGGCCGTTACGGGGATTATAGAGAGGAGATTCTTGACTGGACGAGGAGGGGACTAAACCAGGTGTGCCTTCCTTCTACCTTTCACTTATTTTTCAAATTTTAATTTTTCGAAAACGCAGGTGGTAGGCATGACTTTTATTTCCCTTGTTCCGTTTACTTTCATCTCTCTCTCTCTCTACGTTCCGCAGACAACCGCGTCGTGTGGTTCTTTCTCTCTTCACATTTCTCAATACTCGACCTTCTTCCTTTCAGGAGGGTGCGGCGCGGTTCTTCAAATGTGGCCGACTGCTCATCGTACAGGTATGGTCTCTTCTATGGACCCAAAATTCTTCTCTTGTCGGTGAAGTGAGAAAATTTCCTTTTCTCAATTGTGTTGGATGAAAATTTTATCTTTCGTGAACTTAATATATTCTCAAATATTGAAGAACTTAAGTATTGCAAAATGAAATTAAGGTTGTTTTCAGAAAATAAGTTGCGGTCTCTAGAGATCTTTGTGCTAAAACTAAAATAATAAACATTCCCTAAAACCAAATTAACTCAAAATTTTCTTTCGGATACGGGGAATCTGTAAGCGAGAGAGATGAGTTTAAGGTAGAAGATAGAGATCCTAAAATATCACTTGAGTCAAATTAAATTTCAATTACAGAATTTTTGCCTATAGGGAGTAGCCTCATTAAACTAAACATGTAGATGCACTGTGTGAATAGTCTAGAAGGTAGACACCTGAGATGATTTATTAACTCTTTCACATGTCAACCATACAATTATGAGTATAATTATTTCTCACACTGCTAATTGATGTAATAAAGATCTTTCGTATAAACAAGAAAGTGATTGTGTCAATATTTCCCCAACCAAAGATAAAAATCTTGCGCATGGGCACAAAAGTAGAAGCTTTACTATAGTTAATTGTTCGAATATATTTCTTTTAACCAACCACACTTTCCCTTCATATTTTAAAATGAAAATATTAATTTATAGAAACAAATATATGATTTATGTATTTTGAAAGATTTGAGGTGTTACAATTGGGTGAGCTACGAGAAAATGAGTAATAGTGAAAAAAGATAGACCAAAAACAGAGGTAGCTTATATGCAATATCCACTTGTCGACAGTGTTCTACTTATCTTGCTACGCCTCTCAGACTAACTGTATGGTTTGGCATTCTCCATTAGAAGGCAAGCACGTGAAATAGTACAACTCTATAATTTGCCCTAATTTTACATATTGCTTGATGTTACAATTTTTTTTCTTGTCAAAGGATTTATTCTAGTTTTCTATTGAACAGAAACAATTATGTAAAACCTATAGAAAACATATAATTCATGATATCCGTTTATCTAATCACACAGCGAAACATATTGTTTGCTTTTCCTGATAGCTGAATTTGATTAGAGTGAAAAATGAAGTAGCTAATACAATTTGGGTGAAATATGTACGTACTTAATGGATATTGAATCACTATACTGCTAAATCGTTGGATGATTATGTTGAGTTCATCAAGTTCTTTTTTATGAATACATGTCAAAAGCTAATAAAAGCAGGGACTTTTGTTGGAGACATCAACAATCATTGCCTGAAGCTTATATGGCTTTCTTAGGATTAACCTCTTCTAGATTGCAGAATGGCCAATTTACACTTGAAAAATCTAGTAATTTTTGAACTTCCGCACAATTGAAACGCCAAAAACCGGGGCGAATCAAAATTTTTGAAAGTCTGAATTTTTGCTTTTGTTCTCTCAACATAGTGTTTTTTTTTCTTTGTCCCCTCTATGATAATGTTTTAACTACTTTGTAGATGTTAAAAAAATTGGAAGTTCCTTATAACACAATACATTATTATGGAGCCGTGCAATTGAAATGGATTGGATACCCAAGTTTGGAGACATTGTATTTTCACTACTGTCTAAACTTGCGAAAATTTGACTCCTCTATTGGGAAGATGAAAGTTCTTACTCACTTGGACATTATTTGGTGTACGAATATTCGAACTTTGCCCGAAGAGATTGGAGGACTAGTGAATTTGATGCACTTCTCTATCAAAAAGTGCTCTCGAATGGAGAAACTTCCACACTCTATAGGGAAATTAGGATCATTGTCTAAGTTGAATATATCATCCTCAAGAATTACAAGTTTACCTGATTCAATTGGCAATGCAAAACATTTGTCATTCCTAAATCTATCAAGCACGCCAATTATGGAACTTCCAATTTCTATTGGAGAGCTTACACAACTCGAGTTACTTTCACTCAAATATTGTCGAAATTTGGGGGAGCTTCCAGAATCAATAGGCAACTTGACATCATTACAAAAGTTGAATCTCTTGGGGACAAACATTGTTGAGTTACCTGATTCGATAAAAAATCTCAAGCAATTGAAGGTGATGACGATGGGATTTTGTCCAATAAGGAGGTTACCTGCCAGTATTGAAATGCTAGAGAAGTTGGAGGAGCTCCATGCCGAACATTGTGAACAACTTGCAGGCAAACTTCCGATTGAAATTGGCAAATTATTGTCTCTGACTATCATAGACATTTCATATACCCAAATTAGTGTAGTGCCAATGGCAATCAATTACCTCACACAACTCCAAAAGCTGGATTTAACACATTGTAATGAGCTTCAAGAGTTGCCAAAGCTTCCCTCGAGTTTGCATTGTCTACGTGTTCACTCAGCATCATTGCGGTTAGTTCCGGATCTTAGTAACCTCACGAATCTAGTGGAAATGCTTTTGTCTAATGGTTTTGGACAAGCACCTGTCCAACCATCAAACCCAATGCAAACTTTCCAATTGCAATGGGTTGGAAAGTTATCTAAGCTGGAGAAGTTGAATTGGGGCCTTTCAAATTTTCCCATTTCGTCAACAGAGTTGGGTTGCCTACCTCGACTTAGAGAACTCAGTTTATCTAGCATGGACAATTTTGACTCGATAGTTGTTGGACCACAATTTTCCAACTTGAAAAATTTGTCCATATTGTGTCTTCATAGCTCTCCACTGAGGGAAATTCAATTGGATGGGCTTGAACTATTGAGAAATTTAGGTGTGAGAGAATGCGAGTTTCTCGAGCGATTGTCAGTTATTTCATCAAGCTTGAGGAAGGTCTATAAAATGGAAGTTTTAGATTGCCCAAAGCTACTTGAAATTCAATTTCCCAATACAATGGAATCATTAGAGGAACTTCGAGTTGGCTACTGCGATTCCCTGGAAGGGTTGCACGGTTTATCAAACTCGAAGAAGCTGAAGGCTTTGCGGATCTACCAATGCAATGGGCTACGGGTTGTTGAGGGCCTTGAGGAATTGGAGCTTTTAGGTTTTTTGTATCTTTCTAGGTGTGGATTGTTGGAAAGGTTGACTGATGTATCCGACTCAAAGATACCAAATGAATGCAAGATAGAAGTATTGGGTTGCATGAAACTAAGTAGTTATGAGGGTACTTACCGGGATTATAAAGAGATGATTCTTGTCAGGATGAGAATGACATTCAACGAGGTGCGGCTTCCTTCTATCTTTCACTTATTTTTCAGAAACGCCATGCAGTAGGCATCACATTTACTCATTTTCGCTTGTTCCGTTTGCTTCCTTGTCTCTCTGTCTATCTCTGTCTTGCATGTCTTAATTCTTACTTTTTTATATAAATCTATGGATTATTTGTTTGGTCCACTATTAGTGTAAAGGAAACATTTATCGTTTTACTGTCTGAACTTAATTTTGTAATCGGAATTTTTCAACGTGTCAACCATCTAATGGTGTGTATGTGTAAATTGTTTCTTACAAGAGCAATGGGCTTAATAAAGATCCTTTCCATAACTAAACAAAGATTATATTAATATTTCACCAAGCAAAGATAAAAATCACGCTCTCTACACTTATCCATTAGAGTTTAAAATGAACGAGTAACTTATATAAAAATAAATATACGATTTATGTATTATGAAAAATTTGAAGTGGTACTTATTGGATGAGCCATGGGAAAAGGAAAAATAGTGAAAAAAAGGTGTACCAGGAGCAGAGTTTATATGCAATACCCACTAGTCAACAATATTTTGCTTATCGAGCTATGCCTAGCAAACTGTAACTGTTTGGTGTAAGAACGGGCATTTCACCTTTAATTGTTAGTGAGATGGTGACTCACTAATGGGTCGTCTAACCCACTCGACAGTAGTTATTGCAACTACGGATCAATTATGTCATGGGAGTAACAGTAGACTTCGTAATTGGCACATTTTTATCTAAAGCAATCATTGATCCTCTCATGCCCGATGATGACTTGGTCGTGTGACTGGCTTTGCCCTACGGTTCATAAATGCTTGTGAAGCGAACGACTGTAATGTTTGGACTTTAGGGCAGGCCGATTAGATCCTATTTGCATTTTCTTGTCCTCCAACATAGGTAGAAAACTAATTCATATGTTTCCCGTTCTAGGAGGATGAAATGGAGGAGAACGACCGCATTGATTGTTCCACGGGCATATTAGAATGTATCTGCAATCCCTTATCATTTTTTCAAGGGAGGAGTCTTCGGAGGCAGACAGGATAAGTAAATTGTCTTGCAGGATAATGCAGACGTGGAGTCAGGAAAAATTGAATTGATCTCTATGCATTTTGGTTAGGGGTACAAAAACTAAATCGATGGCTCCAAGAGAATGCTTTCACTCTTTTTGATGAACTCAAGTGCACAGAGGTCGAGGGACCAGTTTCCTGGAAACAGGAATGCAGTTTGCATGTGGATTTACTCTGCTTCGAGGATTTGCTAACTGTCCATTCGTTGAGAGGTAAGTCATTCCCTCTGTGAATATCAAATTGCTTGCCACATAGAAGCATGGTCAAGATTCTTGACAACTTAGACAATAGTTTCCAATGCATATGATACTTTTATCTGGGTAAATGAATGATTCTACCAAAATTTCTCAAATAACTGACGAGTGCAAAAAACCAAGAGGGGAGATGAAGAGAAACAAGCTGAAGTGGGCAATTTTGGGATGTCCCAAACGGTGATCATTAGATCAAATATTGCATGAACGCCCCCAAAATATGTCAAGATTACTAACACGTGCAATCCTTGGCCCTAGCATTATGCTGTCACGGATGACTAGATCTAATAGGAGAAAATATTAGTCTTTCCTGTGCCAATGTGTGAAGTGGGCAAAACTGATGGTACAAGAGACTAATTAGAAGATTATCTGCAAGCCATTCTAATTTCTTCTAGGATGAGGTTGTAGTGGCAGAAGCAAAAGCAGACACTACTGACGTCTTCTCAATTCTCAAGAGTCTGACGTCAAGCATTCACTTGAGTTTTTGCAACAACAATTCTAATTTCATTTTGTTCGGTTCTCATCCAATCAAATCATCAAATCTCATTTGGCTTTCATTTCATTGTTTATTTTCAACTCATTTACAGCTCTTGTTTCTTCTCAAATCATGCATACTTGCAGCTCACATGCTCCAGACACGAACTCTTTTGATATATGCAACAAGCATGGACTACTCATGTATATGATCATAAGTAGCCTCATGTCGAAATAGAAAATAGTACTCCCACAATTCTCCTCTTTCCTTCAGCACCTCACCATCTCAAAATAACATGCAGGATCACCATTTGACATACACAATCACATATGAACAAGATTTGATCCACACAAACACTTATGAGCAGCATTTAACATACATCACCTATATATCTAATTAGTTCACATTCCAATCAGCTATATACGGAAATCTAGCAAAGACACAACAAACGCAACTTCAATTGAACATTGAGACATTGGTAAACAGAATGCAATAGGAACTATCTGCGATGGAGTCGGGCATTCCGCTGAAAAGGTTGTGAGCATGTGGTGTGAAGTACTATTAACACCAGAATGGCATGGCGTAATACAGAACACAAACATCAGAGTGGAAAATCCATGCGTACAAGCAATTCTTACTACTTAATTGGAAAAGAAACAACCTGGCGGTGATGAGAATTGACACAAAACAGAACAGAAATGAAAAGAGACAACGGAATTAACTTCATCTCCACGGAATGCCCTCAAGCTCATTGGTCCCTCTGTTTTCTTATGGACAACATCAGAATTGACACAAAACAGAACAGAAATGAAAAGACAAAACCAAAGGCAATCGAAATCACTTTTAAAATTAATCGGAGACGAAGTGACCTGGCAGGTGTGGCTCTCAGTTGTACTTATCGAGCTATGCCTAGCAAACTGTAACTGTTTGGTTTGCAGTCACCTTAGAAAGGCAAGCATGCGAAATAGTACAACTCTATCATTTGTCAAAACTTTAAATATTGCTTGGTATTCATTTTTTTTCTTCTTGTCTAAGGTTTATTAAACAGAAAATTTTGTGAAAAAAGGAGAAGAAGATGCCTGTACAAAACAAATAGTTCATGATATCACGTACACTTTATCTAATGAAATGGCGGAATGTATGTTTTTCTTTTCCCTGATAGCTAAATCTAATTAGAGCGAAATATGAAGTAGCCAATAAATTGTTGGTGAAATATTTTTACATGGTTAATAGATATATAATCATCATACTGCCAATAGTTGGATAATTATGTTGAGTTCAGGAAGTCCTTTCATATAGATATTTGCCGGAAATTAATAAAGCTATGGATTATGATAGATCTGCTAGCACTCGTTTGCATAATTAGTTTTCAACGTGATGTGTAAATCAAGGTGTATAATGTACACCTTGCTTTATGCATGATCCATAAATAAAATAAAATATGCATTGTACCTTAACTATGATATGAAGCATTGGAATGGTTGGACTTCGAAGCAGATGGATTGGATAAGAAGACTGATTCATTTTTTCTTGTACTAGGAAGATGCAAGGGAAACAGATGCAGAAGAATCAATGATGGAGACCAATAACTACTATTCTCAGAACTTGTCATTGACTATAGGTTTTCTATGGTCTCCAGAACCCGATACTGAGCTCGATTCTACAAGTAAGTCACTGCTGTTAAAATGAATATAATGTCATCCTGTCACACAAATTAACATCTGTTAGCTTATCAACGTACAAAAACTAACAGGAATTGAACTAATCTTTGGATGTTCTGCTGCTGCTATTTTGGATCTAATATCATCTATTAGCTTCCCTCAATAGTACAAACTATTCTTGCAGGCTTGAATAATTCCAAGTTCTTCCACGAACCGCATCTTCGGATGTTTCCAGAAGTTTATGCTCAATTCTATAAGCAAAATGTTACTGATTCTAGCAATGGAGAGATGAATGAATTCACAATGTGATCGAGTTTGGGAACCTGTGAAATTGCCAGAAGTAATGGAGTTTGCTCTAAGGACATGTCCCCCCTCTCCCAGGTCCATCACAAGAGAAAATTTTTGTGGATTTGTCCGAGGTAATTGATTCCGTTTTGTGAAAACCCATGTGTGTGCCACATCAATTTCCGATACATACGATACTTTTCTCAAAGGTGTGCAATATCGGACCAGGTCAAGCTCTAGGTAATGGTATGTTCTTCTAATTATTTGTGCCTTAGGTCCCTCTTTTTTGTCATGCCGTAAGAAGTCATTTTTAAGCAGTTGAAGAAGAAGAAGACCTAATTCTCCAGATAAACCAGTATTTCGGAGACAGTAGCAGTGATTGTTATCAATTTTTTGGTCATATACAGCAGGGCGCTGTTTTTTTATCCATTTTTGGTAGATTAATGGTTCTATCAAAGTTGCTCAAATAACTAAATAATGCCAAAATACGAAAAAAATAAAAATAAAATGAACGAAACAATCAAGCTGGAAATAGTATGTATCTGGGGCTGTTGATCCTTAATCTAAACTAGCTCACAGTACACATGAACTTGAAAAGAAAAAGGACAGTGAAATAAGAAAGTGGTGACAGTAAGCCTCTTGACAAAACTCTTCTGCCTTTGCAGATATGGAGGAGAGCTCTATTCCTATGTGCTACCGATTGAGTTCCCGGGAAACGGATTTTTGGACTTCACTGGAGAAAGCAGGCCACTGAGGACTAGTTTTCGGGTTGATTACGCTGAAGCTACAGTGGAATGGTTTCATATGCAATATATGGAGAGCTAGGAATGACTTGCTGCATAATTAACTTGCTCCTCCTGTTGATGTTGGGATGAATCCCCTTGTGTTTGCGGTAAGATATAGCATCGAAGGGTGCATAAGCTGGTGCAGAAAAAAGTTATTCTGACTTGGCATTTGCCTGAAGTGTATTGGTATGCTTGGCCTTTAATAACTAGTCTTGTAACTGTTTTGGATATTTGGGCAGTTAGTGTTCACGTTCTAGTTGGAGCTAAGATTGTTGCTTGAGTAGTGTGGTAACGATATTATTAGGTTTGGATAAATTATATTGAGTGGACAATTTGATGGAGATCTTTGATGAATCAACTTTGAGGATGGTAGGTCTCAAGGGTTCTTTATTTATTTATTTGGGTAGGTCTTGAGTTTGAAAAGCTGGAATTCAATGTATTTAGGTTTCATTGATTCACTAAACAATGATTATCACCACAAAAATGATTCTGGTCACCTGTTAATTATCACCACAAAAACGAAATGTCTTGATTAACTAAACAATGATTCAAGTGATTTGGAAGAGCTATGCTGATGATTGTAGGGAGCTGCACGATGAACTTCCTCCTGAACAATGGAGATCGGGCCATTTGAGAAAAGCAAGGGCTGGGATCAATTCGCTGAATCGGACTAGGCAGGATGGGCAGCAAGAAGGGCGACATCATGAGCGTTGGTTAGTGTCGTGATCAAACGGTCCCAGATTGAAACAATTTGATCCAAAGGTGGGGAACAACGACGGGCTTAACTTCCTCGGCAAGTTTTGCACGCTAAGAACGCGATCGACGCATTTCCATAAGTTTATTTACCTTTTAGACCATCTAGATCATAATCGATGAAGCTTGATATTGGGGGCAAGTGATTGACTCCATGCTACATCTCGCGTCAGATCATCATCTCGCAACTTCCTCTGCTCCTATAACAATGAATCGGTATAGTGATTTTACGACTCTCATAGAAAAGCCAACAATATCATGCCTAATTTTTATTAATTAGGATATTACCTACGTTCTTCAAATTCATCATGAGCTTCTTAAACTCATCTGAGCGGTCTTTGTTGGAAGTACATTTAGCATGTTGAAATTGAAATATCATCTTCAACATATATAATAATTATTTAAACCCTTTCTCATGTAAAGAGCCCGAAATTTTCCTCATAATGCTGCGGCATGTCTCTTCTCAACCACTTTTATTAAAACCTAATCCAACGATATCGATATGATTATACTATTTGCCCTCTCCATTAACTCATCTTTATTGGCATCTTTGATCATTTTCAGCAACTTAGCCTTGCCGTCCAATTTCTCATCTCACTTCGCTGCCCAATTTGTTCTTTCCATTGAACTTCTGAATTTCTATTTTTGCCTTAGACAGAATTGCAACAACAAAATTTCCAAACAATGATCATACAAGCAAAAACCCTAAATCAAATATAGAAAGATCCTAAACTTAGCTCTAATACCAATAATCGTAAAATTAATGCGAAAGCTAATCGGATCCTATTATTAGATCAACGAGCAAGCATGAAATAACCAGATAAATCAACAAGGAACAATAAGAAATGCATGAAGTCCCAGTGTCAGTATCTACTTTAGAGGGAGATCGGTTGCAAATTATCCACTAATCAATCGAAGGATAATCGAAGGATTATAAAGTACGACAGCTCACATTTTCAAGCGCTTCTCATTCCACCTAAAGCACAGTGTTTAGCCTTTAGAAGAATTACGGTTTGAAACACCCGCATCTCCGGAAAGAGAAGGGAGGATGTAAACTCTTCGCGCAAAAAACGATCACCGTGAGTTCCTCTTCCTCTCCGCGTAGCTAGAAGGACAACTCCACCTTTTTACGCGGCTGAAGGGGATGAGAAAATTAGAACCCACGCCTTTGCATGTTTCTTCCTCTGACAAATCTACTGAACCCACAAGTATATATTGAATATGAGAGCCCCTTCTTCTTCTTTTGTACGGCCAAAATAAGTCCCTCCTCCACATGCGATATAGACAAAGAGCCCAAGAAGTCGAATCTGTCAAACATAAATACACTTCATCGAACAGAAAACAAAATCAAATTTTCCAAAGCCCAAAAACTCCAAATTTGACTTGGATTAAAGCAAACACTGAATTTGAACAAATCAAAATCCTTTGAGGTTTCATGCACATTTCAAAACTCAAGACATAACTTAACAAGAAAGTAGGTCACTAAGGTATTAGTAAAGGTCTAGCATCAAAGGGCCCAAGTTGCTGCAGCGAAAAGTTGATCCCCAGCTTAGTTTGATGAAGAAATGAATTTAACTTACCCGTTAGAATAACTCATCTTTTCCTGTTCTAGGATGATGAGATGGAGAAAAATCTGGAAGATAAAAAATTGAAAAAGACAGCATTGATTGTTCCGTAGGCATATTACCATGTATCTGCAAGCCCTTGGGGCTTTTCCAAGTGAGAAGTCTTCGCAGGCAGACAGGAAAAGTACATGTCTTGCAGGACTATGCAGACGTGGTGTCAGGAAAAACTGAATGGATCTCTATGCATTATGGTTAAGGGAATAAAAGCTAAATCGTGGCTCCAAGGGAATACTTGCACTCTTCTTGATAAACTGATGTGCATTGTGGTCAAGGGACAAGTTTCCTGGAAACAGGAATGCAATTTGCATATGCAATCTACTCTGCTTTGAGGATTTACTAACTGCCCATTCGTTGAGAGGTAAGTCACTCCCTTTGTGAATATCAGATTGCTTGCCACATGCAAGCATCATCAAGATTTTCGACAACTTAGATAATAGTTTCCAATGCATATGATACTTTTATCTAGGTAAATGAATGAATCTACCAAAATTTCTCAAATAACTTACAAGTGCAAAAACCAAAAGGAGAAATGAAGAGAAAACAAGCTGAAGTAGGCAACTTTGGGATATCCCAAATGGTGATCATTAAATCAATATTGCACGAACACCTCCAAAATTTCTCAAGATTACTAACATGTGCAATCCTTGGCCCAAGCATTATGCTGTCACGGATGACTAGATCTAATAGGAGAAAATAATAGTCTTTCTTGTGCCAATATCTGTAAATTGGGCAAAACTGATGGTAGAAGAGACCAATTAGTTGATTATCTGCAAGCCATTCTAATTTCTTCTAGGATGAGGTTGCAGTGGCAGAAGCAAGGACAGACACTACTGACTACGTCTTCTCAATTCTCAAGAGTCTGACATCGAGCATTTACTTGAGTTTATGCAACAACAATTCTAATTTCTTTTTGTTCGGTTCTCATCCAATCAAATCTTCGAATCTCATGTGGCTTTCATTTCATTGTTTATTTTCAACTCATTTACAGCTCTCGTTTCTTCTCAAATCAGGCATACTTGCAGCTCGCATGCTCAGACACAAGCTCTTTTGATATTGCAACAAGCATCGATGACTCATGTATACAATCATAAGTAGCCTCATGTCCAAGTAGAAAATAGTACTCCCAGCATTCTCCTCTTTCCTTCAGCACTTCACCATCTCAAAGTAACATGCAGGAGCACCATTTGACATACACAATCACATATGAACAGGATTTGATCCACACAAATATTTATGAACAGCATCCGATATACATCACCTATATATATAATTAGTTCACATTTCAATAAACTATATACGGGAAATCCAGCAAAGACACGACCAACGCAACTTCAATTGGACATCAAGGCGTTGGTAAACAGAATGCAATAGGAACTATCGGCAATGGGGTCAGGCTTTCTGTCGAAAAGGTTGTAAGCATGTGGTGTGATGTACTATTAACACCAGAATGGCATAGAGTAATACAGAACAGAAACATCAGAGTAGAAAATCCATGCGTACAAGCAATTATTACCACTTTAATTGGAAAAGAAACAACCTGGCGGTGATGAGGTGATGACACGCACGGCAATCATGAGACGGCCGTTGCTATGGTTCACGTTCCAACGCCCCGGCTTCATCTCCACGGAACGCCCTCAAGCTCATTGGTCCCTCTGTTTTCTTATGAACAACATCAGAATTGACACAAAACAGAACAGAAATCAAAAGAAAAATCCGAAAGCAATCGAAATCAATTCTAAAATTTATCGGAGACGAAGCGACCTGGCAGGTGTGGCTCTCAGTTGATGGACGGAGGATCGGAGATAAAGCCGCCGGAGTCATCGTTACTCCCAGTGGAATAGCAATCGAAGGACCGAATAGAGTCGCGGGCGATTAGGAAGAGCAGCGACGACGACGACGACGACGGAAGGTGCGTAGCGACCATGGAACCGCGAGCCAACATCAAACCGCCGGAGAAACTGGTGCACGGAGACGTCAGGACACTTGAATCGGCGGCGACGATTCCCCTCCGGCGAACCTCGAAACGAAGGATAATGGAGCTTCCGGCGAGAGCCCCGACGAAGGATTTGAGAGTTCTCCATCTCAGAGCAAGGATCTACATTCTCGGTTGCTTTGGGTTCTTAATAAAATATATTTTAGAGGGATTTCTTGGTTACATAATAGCATTTCTATTCTAAAAAGTAAAAATGTATGCATGTCCTTGATCTTCTAGTCCAACTTTCCCGATTCCCACTATTTCTCGAATTTCTGCGCAAATTACTTATAATTTCGAATCTAATAGTGAACATGGAAAATATTAAAGGGAAGCAACAACTTATAAGCGGTAGATACGTATTCAATCCGTTATGCAGTTGATGACAAAGCACCGTGACAATATTTAATAAATGCGATAGCTTATGAGTGGAAGTCCATATTCAAGATAACTAGCCTACGATTCAACTAAATCTCGACATTTTTTTAAACAAGCTAAATGCAACTATGTCGAAGGAACAAAGTTCACTTCATCTTAATAAGAGTAGGACGCAATAGTGGATTGAAATTCTCGACCATCAGCGATCTAGTAGTGTTAGTGGATGAAAGCATCTTTGATAGTGATTTACTTTGTTAGGGGATGAAAACCACATTTCCTAATGTTCTTTTTTTTTTTTTTGAAAAACATTTCCTAATGGTTATGGTGGACTAAAGTATAATAAAGATTTAAAGCTTTTTAAATGGTTTGATAAAATCCTAAAATTTGTCCAAAGAGTACGCTCGGATACTTCTATTAGCACCCTTAGTTTGGAGCAACAAAAAATTTCCAATCCGACTTTATGAAATATTTTGGAGGATACTCGATGCCAGACACCAATCAGCAAAATGGACTAGAAACTTGAAAAAATTTAGGGAGGGATGGGAGAAGGGGGTGGCGCCACCGCACCTCTATGGACAGCAATGGCGACCAACCCTCTTGCGGCCACTCACACGAGTACCGTAGGCGTTTCCATGAGGGCAATCAGCTCAGCAAAATGGCACCCAATGAGGCACCCCTTTGACACCACATCATCGCCTCATCAAAAGTTGAGCACAAATGTAAGTCCTTGCATGTTAACGTATGGGCAAGAAGCTGTTATTCTTTTGGAGATAACTGCTCAATCCCTGAGAGTTAGGTTACAGAGTGACGCGTTAATGAAAGACTGCGAACAATCGATGTATATGAATTTAGATGAGTTGGATGAAATTAGATCATTAGACACTTGAGAATCATAATGGCAAAAGATCCATTGATGGACTTAGAAGGAATTATTCTGTCTTGGTCGATAAATGGAAAGTGCCTAAAAAAATTTTCATCCAACAATGTGGGATATGCAAGAGATGCAGGTAAATACAACACGAAGTGGCGAGGAATGATAAAAAAAAAAAAAATCTTCATTGATGTTCTATTACTTTAGGTCAAAGTCATTCCTTTACAGTACTTACAAATTTTGGAAGGCATTCCTCCATTTTTCTATAGGTTTCTATATATTGGTGGCTGATGGGTGAATAGTTCTTGATCTCTGGATGTCGCTCATCACAATCTAGCGTAAGCACATCGACTTTCCTCCGCTTTTCCTTCATAAGCTTCCCTTCGCGATGAATGACGGCCTCATTTGCTTCAATTTGATGCTGACCTTCAGCAATAAATGTTTCGAGCCTCTCTTTTCCCTTTGCTTTTGCTTGCAGTTGTACCTAAAAGCTTCAATGCCATCCTCAAAGAGAGTATAAAATTCTTCGTACTTGTGCTGACATTCAGAAAGATTGAGGCTGTCTTCATCCTGGATCAGTTAGACCAGCAGAAACTTTATATTCTTTTATTTTTGAGGTCTGAGCAAGAGGCACTGTGGGAATATCCACACGAAAGGAGTTGATATAATTCTTCCCACTCCGCTTCAGTTCTTCAGAAATTGATGGGCTAAGATGGCCAGATGATGAAGCCATACCGACAGTAATTGAGTTCAACTGCTGGTCGATTTTAGGATTGACAATGCTGAGCAATCCTTGAGTTCTGTTTCGCTTGGTCAAAGGAGTCTCTTCTACATCTTCTCCGACAATGACTGTTGATCACTTTCGTTTGCAGGTTTCAACTGCAATCGAGAGAAAGATGTTAGATGGTTATTAAAGGACGAAAGGAAAGGAAGGAAATGATGAACAAATTTTTACCAAGTCCTCTCCTGTAATTACTCTTCAGTATTGATAATGATGGGTTCGATGGGGATGCATTAGAAGTTTGAGACAGTCCAAACAGATCATCCTTCTTTCACCTTCTCTAAAAATGAATCGCCGCCTTTGACAAACATCAAATTGGAACAGGAATTTCAGCACCCATAAATTTTTTTAATTAATTAATTAATTAATTAATAAAAAAATAAAAAAAATAAAAAATCGTGCTCTATGGGTTCTTGAGGAATGGAATATGCATGTGTCGATTAAATATATTGAGGCAGATGTTGACATAGTGCAATGTCGCATCTATGCTCAATCTATGGAGAGAAAAAAATTTCGTTTGATATATAGTTGGCCTAGGAATTCCCTGAGCCAACCCAAATTGTTGAGCACAATATTTGACAAATTTAAGAGGATGATCAACAGAGACCAAGACGGTCCTCTAGAATCTCTCAATCATGGTTGAGCCATTATAAGAGTAAATAGAGAAGTAGGAATATCTATGGGATAGAAGTTGAAATTTTTATGCCTTAGGTCGCAATCTTGGACTAGGGCAGGCTCTAGGTATCAGTATGTTCAACTAATAATTTTTATGCCATAGGTCGCTCCTGATTTAAAATCGCAAGAAGTCAGTTTTAAACAGTTAAAGAAGAAGATGGTCTAATTCTCCACATAATTCAGTAATTCAGAGTAAGTTGCTGTAATTGTTATCAATTTTTTGGTCATATACCGCAAACCACTGTTTCTCTTTCCTTCTTTGGTAGATTGATTGTTCTACCAAAGTTGCCCAATAACTAAAGAATTCAAATAATAAAATAAGGATGAAGAAACAATCAAGCTGGAAATAGACAGTTTTTGGGACTGCTGATCGTCAAAATCAACTTAGTAATAGCTCCTTGAAAATCTGTCAAGATTTTACTAACATGCACAATCACAATAGATGGCCCTGCATTTCTCAGCCATAGATGACTAGACCTAACGGAAGAAAATCTGTCTTTCCTGTGCCGATGTTTGCGAATTAGACAAAGGTAATGGTCAAACAAAAAAGGTTGGATGATATGGGCATTTGCACATTCCATAATGCTAGCCAAAGAGCATTTGTAATGACTATCATTAGAACCTTTGTTCAAGTGATTCACTGGTACTGGCAGAAGAGACTAATTAGATGATATCTGCATTTTTGCATCCTACAATGCTAGTGAAAGAGCCATTCGAATTTTCTTCTAGTATGTGGCAGTGGAAGAGGCCATTGAAGGATTGATGGCGGATATTCAAGCAATTTACTGCTGTTAATTTTCTGTTCTGCTATCATATGGTGCAATGTACATCAGCATGTTTTCCATTTACTGCTATCATTTTGCAGGTGTACCTGCCTAGCGCATCTTTGGATGTTTGACAAATGGTGCTACAACTTTTTGTCCAGTGCTGATATCACCTGTAGGCCGGCGTGTTGCAAAGCATTGATGGCTTTGAACTCCAATTGAAATATCTTCTTCAGCTTCTTTCGGGTCTAATACTTCGTTTCAACTTCTTCTTCATGAGATGCCGCCTCCCTTGGCCGTTGGCGATTTGGTATATGAATAGGATTCTTTGACAAGTAAATGTAATGTCACTACCTAAATTATGAAGAAGGCTGGCACAGAGTTAATAGAGAAATGCCTAAAGCAAGTTAATCACGGCATAACAATGAGAAATGTAGCAAGATATCCCCTCCCTAAGGCGTGAAGCAAGATATTTGGAGTTCAATTGTATTGGATGCAACCTTTGCGGTTCCTTGATTTATGGACTTTTGCCCACTGGGGTCCTTGATCTCAGGGCACTATATTGATTGAGTGATATCATCTGATTACCGACTAGACCTTAAGCTTTGGCCATAGGCTGATAAGGGTGTAGGAAAGAGAATCCTGCTTGATTTGTCGAAGCTCATAGTACACATGAACTTGAAAGAAAAAAGAAAGCAGAACAACAAAATTGGAAAAAACATGCCTCTTGACAACTTTCTTCTCTCTTCGCAGATACAGAGGAGAGCTCTATTGCTATGTGCTATTGTTTGAGTTCCTGGGAATTGGATTTTGGACTTCACTAGATAAAGCAGGCCACTAAGGGACTAGTTTCAAGTTGATATGCCGAAGCTAGTGCGGAAAGGTTCCATATACAATCTATGGAGAGCTAGGAGTGACTTGCTGCATAATGAAGTTACTCTGGTTGTTGATGTTGTGATGAAGTCTCTTATGTTTGCAGTAAGACTAGGCATCAAAGGGCCCAAGCTGCTGCAGCAAAAAGTTAGTTCTAATTTGGCATTGGCCTTAAGTTTGTAACTGGCAAATTCAGTGTAGCGGAATGTAAATTGGTGTGCTCGGCCTTTAGCAACTAGTCCTCTAATTGCTTCGGATATTTGGGCAGTTATTATTCATGTTCAGGTTGAAGTTGATGTTGTTGCTTGAGTATTTTCCTAGTTGTCTGTGGTACTTAGCCGCCGGTAATGGTTTGATAAATGCGATCACCTGTTTGTGACTTGTACTGGGTTTGGCTTCCGAGCATGGTTTGATGAAGAAATGAATTTAACTTGCCCATAAAAAGATGTGTATTTAAAAATATTTTTGAGCTTGATAGGGACATACACCCTTGTCTGAACAGAGACATTTCGAGAGTCACTCCTGCGAAAATGTCCTGAAATCCACTTTTATCATGGTGGTAGAAGTCCCTCTTTTATTCTGAATACAAAAATGAAATGTGGATATAGGGGGCGTGGGCACAGTAAGAGCAAAATTGGACACCAACAATTTTTGAAATATTGTTGGTTTTGGATAAATAATATTGAGTAGATAATTTTGGAAAAATTTCGTCTATACAATGAAGATCTTTAATTAATCAACTTTTAGGATGGTAGATTTTCGTTTGAAAAGCTGGAATTTAACGTATGGAGGTTTCATTGTAGGATAATACTCTTCGCTCATCCCATCATTAGGGCATATGCTAGAGCTACTGCATGAAAATACCACGACGTATACCATTTATATGGTGCATATATCCTCATCTCACATAATTATAAGTTTTATATAAATGAGATTCATACGATATGACATATATAACATGCTCATTAAGTAATTTCTTGGCGGAGTAGAGTTATAGACTATGTACGATGGCTTCTTTGAATAAGTACCAAGACTTGAGATGAGCCCTCAATCCTTCTCGACTATAGTTTCTTTATTCATGGAAAATCCTTTGCTGGAAGCAGATTCACAGTTTTTGTAGCTGTACAAACCGTGCCAAGCTCCTTTTTCATTTTTGCAAAAATAAAATATTATCATGTAAAATGGTCGATCAAAGGAGAAATTATTTTATGCACTTGGTATATATTAGGTAGATCGACACGCGACACGACACATCATTTCTAAAAATGTAATTTCGACGTTACGACACGTTATATATTAAATAAATATTTTTATTTTTAATTAATTTGATTCAAATTCATAAATAAATAAATAATTAAAAAGAGCCTATAATAAATTTACACTAATAATATTAACAAATCAATTCATTTGAAATTCGAAAGATATATTCATAATTAATGCAAGATATATTCATAATTAATGCAAAGCATTTTTTTTAATTTTAACAAAAATTATCGATGAAACTAATAATTAATAAGAAATTAGAATCACTTTATTTAAATAAATTCATGATTTTCTATGGTAATCAAAATTGATCATTATTCAAAATTCAATACTTTTATTTTTTGAAATTATTTTTTAATTTCATTTATTTAATTTTCCAGTTCAAAAGCAATCCTCAAAATCCATCCCCCTTCCGTTCTTCCTTTTCCCTCCACCCCATTCGTCCTTTTCCGTCCACTACCACTTGACAGTGACAGGTAAGCTGTCACTTCCCCTCCCCCTCACGCCTTTCTTATATTTTTTTGGGTTTCTTTATGAAAAACCCTAGCAAGCCGCGAGCCCTCCTTTTCCTTTTCCTCCTTGCCGCTCGCCGCACGACCCCTTCCCTCCTCTCCTCTTCCTCTCGTCACCGATCCATCGCAAGAGTGGCGGCCCTCGCCGCTCTCTCTGGCCGTCTCTCGCCGTCGCGGTGGTCTGTTCGTGGCTTCGTCTCGCCGGCGCTCGCGGCCTTTGCTCCCTCGCCTTCCCTTGCCTCCACCCTCCACCAGTCTTCCGGACACGCGTCGACAACCGTGTCGAGAAAAGTTGACGTGTCGAAAAATCCGACACGCGTTGACCACGTGTCCGAGCGTGTCTACGTGTCCAATTTACCCCTTACTTTTTCAAATGTTAGCATGCTCAAACGTGGTGCCCATTGGTGTCCCTCTTTTTTATCTGTTTCGTCTTCTTCTCCCACTTTCTCCTCCTTCTTGGTCCGCCCAAGTACAGTCCATTTAAGTTCTCTTTTTTTTTTTTGATAAGGCAGTCCATTTAAGTTCTTTGTTTTGTTCTCTGCGTCCTCTTTTTTTGCCGTCTCTTTAGAATTCCGGCAATTCTTGTGCACCCGTAGCTTAGATGAGAAAAATCATATCGAAAGTCCATTCCATTATCAACATGACATGCAGCATTACTACGCAAATCTTGCACATTATTAGCTGTCGAAGCCACCGAACATTGAGTTGGCGCATCAATGCTGAAATCGGACAAGTTGCTCGAGTAATCGTCAACGGTGTCGGAGGTGTGGAGGATCGGGGCCGGTCAGTGAACTCAGAGGTGTACCAGCGGTAGTGGGTGGGGGGAGATGGACGGCTTGGAATGGGAGTCCACGTAGATGATCGCAGGTCTTCGCCGTTTGATCAGACAAGCAGAGGACGTAGAAGAAGAAGAAGAAGCGGAGAGAGAGAGCATGTCGTTTTCGAGTATCGGGAATTGGTGGGAACATATTTAAAAATTGGGAAAAGAGAGAGAGGACAGGTTGGGCGGGCGACAAAGTGGACGGCTTGTCGTTTTATGGGTGCCCATAGCAAATGGAAATGCTGAACCCTTTCTTTTAAAAAAGAAAAGAAAAAGTAATTGATTAAATGGACTAATTAATTTAATAAAAAATGATTAATTATTTTCTCCTCTTTTCAAGCAATGTTGGTGGGACGAACTTGCCTAAAAATTTATGCTCTCATGCATATGAAAGTTGACGTTATATTCGCGATTATGATGACACACACGTCCATCAATAAAAGTATAATTATTATATATTATTGAATAAGTATGCTAGTTGAATCTAATTCTGTACGTGGATGTGAAATGAATTTTTTAGGACAAGATTGTTTTTAGCAATCAAATTCTTAGTGAATGTTCAAAGTTGGTTGTTGAATTTCCACTTTTATTCAATTTGATCCTAGTACAATGTACTTTCTTAGGTGGTCTCCGACTCTCCATGGTCAAGTAATTTTAATTGGTCTTCCCAAAGAAAAGCTTGCGTGGCAGCATTTCTTTTTTTGTTTTTTCCTGATGGAGAATGCAAGAAAGCCGATCTTTGCAATTAGAAGGTGACTTTTTGAGCTATTTATAGGTCTACAAGTACATGTCATCTTAAGAGACAATACTTACAAGTGTTCATGTACACATATATATAAAATTTCTTCAGTAATCCATGACGCTATGGATTCAGTACCTTTAGAAGAAAGAATGTTACTTAAAAAAAAAAAAAAAGCTAGGCAGAACTTATTTATATTTTCTATTGCGTATATATTTTCTCAATTTAACTTTAATTTACATGTGAAACAAAAAAAGGAAATTTGCTCTAGAATCCAATTTTCTGCACTTCTTACAACGCTAATTTCCTTATAACATATCTTTAGGTTAATACAATCCAAGATAAAAAAATATAGTTATAAGTTTACTTTGCTATATTTCCCCATATCACGAGTATAGTGTTATGACGTGTTTTCTTCCTCTTATTAGTATTTTGACTCCTAAATTATTATATTCATCTAAGAGCTTATGAATATTATTATTCAAACGACCCTCGGCTCCTCTCTTGCATCTCATTTCCTTTATCATAGATTATTTATGATCGAAAATTTGTAAGAAAAGACACGTTCAAGTGAAATGTACACCAAGTAACTAATAAAAAGACCATAAAAACAAAAAGGAGCTAGTGTCGTTGCTTGAGCAGTTTACTAACAAGTTACTAAGCTGCTAGTAACGGTTTGCTGAATGGGATCACTTGTTATGGGTTTGGCTACCCAGCTTAGTCTGATGATAAATTGAATTTAACCTGCCCGTCCAAAAAACAAGAAAAAAATTGAATTTCGGAATATTTTTGGAGCTTGACCGGGTCAAACGTCCTTCTCTGTTTACTTTAAGCATCGGATGCCGATCCAGGCCGAAAGCTCGAATATCCGGATCTTGCACGTGGGCGCGGGTCCATTTGGAGGAAGAGGGCTTCTGAGGGATTCCCTGAGATCGGTTTGTGCATTCACGCATGATTTCTACTTTCTAACCCTAACGAAGACGCGGCTCCAACTCCGAGCAGGCAAAAACCAGAGCGAGACAGAGAGACCTTTTGCGAGGGAAGCCCCCCGAAAACATGGCAGCAACCGGTGGTTCCAGCGCGTCGGCGACCCGGTACGACGTGTTCTTGAGTTTCAGAGGGCCCGACACTCGCAACAACTTCACCGACTGCCTCTACCGGACCATGTTCGGCCAGGGAATCGTCGCCTACAGAGACAGCGAAGAGCTTCACGCTGGTGATCGGATCGACGATCTCCTGAGAGCGGTCGGCAACTCCAAGATCTGCATACCGATCCTCTCCAAAGGCTATGCTTCGAGCGCTTGGTGCCTCCGCGAGCTCGCTCGAGTGACGGAGCTCCGTGAATCGACTGGGAAGCCGGAGATCCTACCCATCTTCTTTGATGTCATGCCCATCGACGTCAAGCTCAGGACGGAACTGTACCTGAAGGACCTGGAGAAGCATGAGCAGAGGCACGGTGCCGAGATGAGGCAACAGTGGGAGGCGGCTCTGGGAAAAGTGGCTGAGATCAAGGGATGGGAAGTTCAAGGGAAAGCGTAAGTAAATGCTTATTTATGGAACTCTTCTCAAGCTTCAGTCCAAATGCTATTCTCGTATTGTTCTTGTAAATGGCAGTGAAAACTAGCTGGAGGGGTGTATGTTGTTGAAACATATTGGTTGACGTGGTATATACAAACCGGTTTTTGGTATGAGCAATAAATTTCATTTCTCACCGGGAGGAAAGAACAGAGGCATTTCACTAATTCTGATACATAAGCAGGGCCATTTTGGCTAGTGACAGTTACATGAGTGAATTTGATCTAATTCTAGAATGATGTCTGTAATTCGGACTGCAAATGAACATCTTCTTTCTTGGAAATAGGGTCAAATTGTAAGTTTATCATACCAGTGATATCCTGTGGAGTCTATTACACCAAAATTCTTGTGGCTCTATAGAATTTACCTGAGACTTGAAAATAGTGATCCGATTCCAATGCTATCTTCTAGGAAGTAGTAGTGAGATTGTTATTTGTTATCTTTGACTAAAAGTGTTTGGTATGTTGCAGACAAGGTGAAGTCATTGAACTCGTTGTGAAAGAGGTTCTATGTAAGCTGAAGGTAAAACAAAGACCTTTGGACAACAAATTGGTTGGGGTAGACAAACAAGTAGAAGCCATAATGGATTTGTTAGACAAACAAGTTGACTCTGGCACGGGTGTGGGTTTCGTTGGAATCCATGGAATGGGCGGGATTGGTAAAACTACTCTTGCTAAGATTGTTTTCAATGAATTATGTCTTCAGTTTGATGGCCAATGCAGCTTCATTGGGAACATCCGAGAATCATCAAAAGGAAATGGCCTAGTAAATCTGCAAAAACAGTTGGCATTTGACATCTCTGATTCTAGATTTGTAGAAAATTTTAGCAACACTGATGAAGGGATAGACAGCATAAGAAGGAGAGCTAGTTCTAAGAAAGTTCTCATTGTTCTAGATGATCTAGACAAGAAAGAACAACTTAAGAAACTAGCTGGGGACCTCAACACTTTCTGTTCTGGGAGTAGGATTATCATTACAACAAGAGACAAACGAATTTTGGATGAAGAGAAGGGAATATTAGCTTATGAAGTGAAGGAAATGGATTGTGATAAAGCGCTAGAACTTTTCAGTTTGCATGCATTTAACGAGGTCTCTCCTCCCAATGCTTATCGAAGTCTCTCTCAAGAAGTTGTATTTATGACCGGGGGACTCCCATTGGCTCTTGAAGTCATAGGTTCCTATCTTTATGACCAAAAAGAGGAAATATGGAAAGAAATGCTAGAAATGTTGAAGAATGTACCTCATGATGAAGTCCGGGATAAGTTGAGGATAAGTTATGATGCATTAGGAGATGTGGAAAAAGAAGTTTTTCTTGATATCGCATGCTTCTTCATATCTGAAAATAAATTATGGGCAGCCTATTTCTGGGATGCTTGCCATCTTTACCCCCATAAGTCATTGAAAAAACTTACCGACTTGTGTCTAATTAAAATTGTTGATGGTGATACTATATGGATGCATGATCAATTGAGAGATCTTGGAAGAGACATTGTTAAAAAAGAATGTGCCCTTAGTAGGTTGTGGAATGACGAAGAAGCTTTGGAAGTAATGAGATCGAAAGAGGTAAGGTAAAAGTAGGATTCATACATTATCCACCGTGAAATTATTTTCCCACTTCCCATTTAAGATATTCCTTTTAGGCATTCTAAACGACAAATTTAATGTTTGCAAGCTCATACTCATTGATAGTTTCTATTGGCAGAGAAAGGACAAAATTAAAGCACTCAATTTAGGTCAATATAATTCGGATCCCATCAGCATTATGGATGAAGAACTTGAGAGGATGCCAAATCTAAAATTTCTCAAGTTATATAGAGGGACTTTTGCTGGAGACATCAACAATAATCTCCAAGAGCTAAGATGGCTTTCTTGGCATTATCCTCCTTTAGATCCTGGAATGGCCTACTTACACTTGAAAAATCTAGCACTTTTTGAACTTTCATTCAATGACAACATCGATAACTGGGGTGGATGGAACATTTTGAAGGTGTGAATTCGTACTTTTGTTCTCTTAACATAGACATAGTATTCTCTCTTTGATCCTCTGTGATAATGTTTCAGTGACCTTTGCAGATGGAAAACAAATTGAAAGTTCTTTCTCTCATTGGTTGTCCTGGATTGAAACAGACTCTAGACTTTTCTGGATGCGTGAGTTTGGAGATACTATCTCTTAGTCACTGTTCAAACTTGCAAGAAGTTGACTCCTCTATTGGGAAACTAAAATATCTTACTCACTTGCAAATTAATTGGTGCCCAAATCTTCGAAATTTGCCTAAAGAGATTGGAGGACTAGTGAATCAAGCACTTTTCTATCTAAGGGTGCTGGAAAATCAAGAAACTTCCAGACATCGGGAAATTAGCATCATTGTTGAAGTTGGATATATCATATACAAAAATTACAAGTTTACCCGATTCTATTGGTAATGCAAAGAACCTATCATCCCTTGATCTATCAGGGATGTCAATTGTGGAACTTCCAATTTCTATTGGAGAGCTTACGCAACTCAAATTCCTTTCAATCTCTGATTGTCATAATTTTGTGGAGCTTCCAGAATCAATAGGTTATTTGACAAAATTACAGATGTTGGATCTCTCAAGTACAAAAATTATTGAGTTACCTAATTCGATAAAGAATCTCAAGCAATTGAAGGTGATGAAAATGGCATCCCGTCCAATACGGAGGTTGCCAGGCCGGTATTGGAATGCTAGAGAGCATGGAGGAGCTCAATGTCCGAAATTGTCAACAACTTGCGGCGAACTCCCAACTGCAATTGGTGAACTATTGTCTCCAAGTATCCTAGACATATCGCAAACTAGTGTTTGTGCAGTCCCATCGACAACAATTAATTCCCTCATGCAACTCCAAGAGCTAGATCTATCATTTTGTAATGAGCTTCAAGAGCTGCCAAAACTTCCCTCAAGTTTGAATTGCCTACGTGTTAAATCGGCATCATTGCAGTTAGTTCCGGATCTCAGTTACCTAACGAATCTAGTGACTTTGGAGCTGTCCAACAACTCTGGACAAGCACTTGCCCAGGCATCAACTCTTCAATTGCAATGGGTTGGGAAGTTATCTAAACTGGAGCAATTGGAGTTGTGCCTCTCAGATCTTCCCGTGCCGTCAACGGAGTTGGGTTGCCTACCTCAACTTAAAAAACTCACCTTAGGTCGCATGGATAGTTTCGACTTGGTAGTCGTTGGACCCCAATTTTCGCACTTGAAAAATTTGTCCACATTGCATCTTTGTCGTTGTCCATTGAGGGAAATTCAACTTGATGGGCTTGAACTATTGGGAGATTTGACTGTGACATACTGCAAGTTTCTCAAGGGATTGTCAGTTATTTCATCGAGCTTGAGGAAGCTTTCTAGAATGGAAGTTAGTAATTGCCCAGAGTTACTTCAAATTCAATTTCTCAGTACAATGGAATCATTGGAGAGTCCCAGAGTTATGGACTGCAAATCCCTAGAAGGGTTGTATGGTTTATCAAACTTGAAGAAGCTGAAACGTTTAACATTCATGGGGTGCCCTGTACTACGGGTTATTGAGGGCCTTGAAGAATTGGAGCTTTCGCAGTGGTTGTATTTCTCCGAGTGTCCATCGTTGAAAGTGTTGACTAATCTATCCAACTCAAAGATACCAAATGAATGCACGATAGATGTATGGAAGTGCGAGAAGTTACCAGATTGCTATAGCGGCCGTTACGGGGATTATAGAGAGGAGATTCTTGAGTGGACGAGGAGGGGATTAGACCAGGTGCGCCTTCCTTCTACCCTTCACTTTATTTTTCAAATTTTAATTTTTGGGAAACGCAGGCGGTAGGCATGACTTTTCTTTCCCTTGTTCCGTTTACTTTCATCTCTCTTTCTCTCTCTCGTTCCGCGTACAACGTGTCGTGTGGTTCTTTCTTTGTTAACATTTCTCAATACTCGGCCTTCTTCCTTTCGGAGGGTGCGGCGCGGTTCTTCGAACGTGGCCAACCGCTCATCGTACAGGTATGGTCTCTTCTACGGACCCAAAATTCTTCTCACGTCGATGAAGTGAGAAAATTTCTTTTTCTCGAATGTGTTGGGTGAAAATTTTATCTTTCGTGAACTCAATATATTCTGAAATATTGAAGAACTTAAGTATTGCAAAATGAAATTAAGGTTGTTTTCAGAAAATAAGTTGCAGTCTCTAGAGATCTTTGTGCTAAAACGAAAATAATAAATGTTCCCTAAAACCAAATTGACTTGAAATTTTCTTTCGGATACGGGGAATCCGTAGCGAGAGATGAGTTTAAGGTAGAAGATAGAGATCCTAAAATATCACTTGAGTCAAATTAAATTTCAATTACGAAGTTTTGCCTATAGGGAGTAGCCTCGTTAAACTAGACACGTAGATGCACTTTGTGAATAGTCTAGAAGGTGGACACCCGAGATGATTATTAACTCTTTCACATGTCAAACATACAATTGTGAGTATAATTATTTCTTACAATTGGCAATTGACGTAATAAAGATCCTTCATATAAACAAGAAAGTGATTGTGTCGATATTTCCCAACCAAAGATAAAAATCTTGCTCATGGGCACATAAGTAGAAGCTCAACTATAGTTAAGTATTCGAATAGATTTCTTTTAAACAACTATTTCCCTTCATATTTTGAAATGAAAATATAAATTTATAGAAACGAATATATGATTTATGTATTTTGAAAGATTTGAGGTGTTACAATTGGATGAGCCACGAGAAAAGGAGTAATAGTGAAAAAAGATATAGCAAAAACGGAGTTAGCTTATATGCAATACCTACTTGTCGACAATGTTCTACTTATCCTACTACGCCTCTCGAATTAACTCGTATGGTTTGGCATCCTCCATTAGAAGGCAAGCACGTGAAATAGTACAACTCTATCATTTGCCCAAATTTTACATATTGCTTGATGTTACAACTTTTTCCTTGTCAAAAGGATTTATTTTAGTTTTCTATTAAACAGAAAGAATTATTTAGAAAATAGAAGTGCCTATAAAAAACATATAATTCATGATATCTGTTTATCTAATCACACAGAAACATATTGTTTTCTTTTCCTAAGAGCTGAATTTGATTAAAGTGAAAAATGAAGTAGTTAATACAATTTGGGTGAACTATGTACATACTTCATGGATGTTGAATCATAATACTGCTAAATCGTTGGATGATTATGTTGAGTTCATCAAGTTCTTTTTATGAATACATGTCAAAAGCTAATAAAAGCAGGGACTTTGTTGGAGATATCAACTATCATTGCCTGAAACTAAGATGGCTTTTTGGGATTATCCTCTTCTAGATTGCAGAATGGCCAATTTAAACTTGAAAAGTCTAGTAATTTTCGAACTTTAGCACAGTTGAAACGCCAAAAATCGGGGCGGATGAAAATTTTTGAAAGTCTGAATTTTTACTTTTGTTCTCTCCACATCGTATTTTTTTTTCTTTGACCCCTCTCTCGATAATGTTTCAACTACTTTTGCAGATGTTGGAAAATTGGAAGTTCCACACGCATTACGTGATTGTCGAGAAACTTTCACAGATGGAAATGGACTGGTTACCCGAGTTTGGAGACACCGTATTTTCACTACTGTCTAAACTTGCGAAAATGTGACTCCTCCGTTGGGAAGATGAAACTTCTACTCAGTTGGACATTATTTGGTGTACGAATCTTCGCACTTTGCCCAGGGAGATTGGAGGACTTGTGAATTTGATGCACTTCTCTATCAAAAGGTGCTCTCAAGTGGAGAAACTTCCATACTCTATAGGGAAATTAGGATCATTGTCTCAATTGGATATATCATCCTCAAGAATTACAAGTTTACCTGATTCAATTGGCAATGCAAAACATCTGTCATACCTAAATCTATCGGGCGCACCAATTGTGGAACTTCCAATTTTTATTGGAGAGCTTACGCAACTTGAGTTTCTTTCACTCAAATATTGTCGAAATTTGGGGGAGCTTCCAGAATCAATAGGCAACTTGACATCATTACAGAAGTTGAATCTTTCAGGGACAAATGTTGTTGAGTTACCCGATTCGATAAAAATCTGAAGCAACCGAAGGTGATGAGGATGGGATTTAGTCCAATAAGGAGGTTACCCGCGCATTGAAATGCTAGAGAAGTTGGAGGAGCTCAATGCTGAACATTGTGAGCAACTTGCAGGCGAATTTCCAATTGAAATTGGCAAACTATTGTCTCGAGCATCCTAGACATTTCATATACCAATATTAGTGCAGTGCCAATGGCAATCAATTACCTCACGCGACTCCAAAAGCTGGATTTAACACATTGCAATGAGCTTCAAGAGTTGCCAAAGCTTCCTCGAGTTTGCATTGTCTACGTGTTCACTCGGCATCATTGCGGTTAGTTCCGGATCTCAGAACCTCACGAATCTAGTGGAAATGCTTTTGTCTAATGGCTTTAGACAAGCACCTGCCCAACCATCGACCCAATGCGAACTATCCAAATGCAATGGCTTGGAAAGTTATCTAAGTTGGAGAAGTTGAGTGGGGCCTTTCAGATTTTCCCATTTCACAACAGAGTTGGGTTGCCTACCTCAACTTAGAGAACTCACTTTATCTGGCATGGACAATTTTGACTCGATAGTCATTGGACCACAATTTTCCAACTTGAAAAATTTATCCATATTGTGTCTCCATAGCTCTCCATTGAGGGAAATTCAATTGGATGGGCTTGAACTATTGAGAAATTTAGATGTGAGAGAATGTGAGTTTCTCGAGCGATTGTCGCTATTTCATCAAGCCTAAGGAAGCTCGATAAAATGGAAGTTTTAGATTGCCCAAAGCTACTTGAAATTCAATTTCCCAGTATAATGGAATCATTAGAGGAACTTCGAGTTGGCTACTGCGACTCCCTAGGAGGGTTGTGCGGTTTATCAAACTCGAAGAGGCTAAAGGTTTTGCGGATCTACCAATGCAATGGGCTACGGGTTGTTGAGGGCCTTGAAGAATTGGAGCTTTTGGGTATTTTGTATTTTTCCAGGTGTGGATCGTTGGAAAGGTTGACTGATGTATCCAACTCAAAGATACCAAATGAATGCATGATAGAAGTATGGGGTTGCATGAAACTAAGTAGTTATGAGGGCACTTACCGGGATTATAAAGAGATGATTCTTGTCAGGATGAGAATGACATTCAACGAGGTGCGTCTTCCTTCTATCTTTCACTTATTTTTCAGAAACGCCATGCTGTAGGCATCGCATTTCCTCATTTTCGCTTGTTCTGTTTGCTTCCTTAGTCTCTCTGTCTATCTCTGTCTTTCATGTCTTAATTCTTACTTTTTTATATAAATCTATGGATTATTGTTTGGTCCTCTGTGAATATCAAATTGCTTGCCACATAGAAGCATGGTCAAGATTCTTGACAACTTAGACAATAGTTTCCAATGCATGTGATACTTTTATCTGGGTAAATGAATTATTATACCAAAATTTCTCAAATAACTGACGAGTGCAAAAAACCAAGAGGGGAGATGAAGAGAAACAAGCTGAAGTGGGCAATTTTGGGATGTCCCAAACGGTGATCATTAGATCAAATATTGCATGAACGCCCCCAAAATGTGTCAAGATTACTAACACGTGCAATCCTTGGCCCTAGCATTATGCTGTCACGGATGACTAGATTTAATAGGAGAAAATATTAGTCTTTCCCGTGCCAATGTGTGAAGTGGGCAAAACTGATGGTAGAAGAGACTAATTAGAAGATTATCTGCAAGCCATTCTAATTTCTTCTAGGATGAGGTTGTAGTGGCAGAAGTGGCAGCAAAAGCAGACACTACTGACTACATCTTCTCAATTCTCAAGAGTCTGACGTCAAGCATTCACTTGAGTTTTTGCAACAACAATTATAGTTTCTTTTGTTCGGTTCTCATCCAATCAAATCATCCAATCTCATTTGGCTTTCATTTTATTGTTTATTTTCAACTCATTTACAGCTCTTGTTTCTTCTCAAATCATGCATACTTGCAGCTCGCATGCTCCAGACACGAACTCTTTTGATATTTGCAACAAGCATGGACTACTCATGTATATGATCATAAGTAGCCTCATGTCGAAATAGAAAATAGTACTCCCAGCATTCTCCTCTTTCCTTCAGCACCTCACCATCTCAAAGTAACATGCAGGAGCACCATTTGACATACACAATCACATATAAACAGGATTTGATCCACACATACACTTATGAACAGCATTCGACATACATCGCCTATATATCTAATTAGTTCACATTCCAATAATTTATATACGGGAAATCTAGCAAAGACACAACAAACGCAACTTCCATTGAACATTGAGACATTGGTAAACAGAATGCAATAGGAACTATCTGCAATGGAGTCGGGCATTCCGCTGAAAATGTTGTGAGCATGTGGTGTGAAGTACTAACACCAGAATGGCATAGAGTAATACAGAACACAAACATCAGAGTAGAAAATCCATGCGTACAAGCAATTCTTACTACTTAATTGAAAAGAAACAACCTGGCGGTGATGAGGTGATGACGCACAGCAATCATGAGGTGGCTGTTGCTATGGTTCATGTTCCAACGCCCCGACTTCATCTCCACAGAATGCCCTCAAGCTCATTGGTCCCCTCTGTTTTCTTATGGACAACATCAGAATTGACGCAAACAGAACAGAAATGAAAAGACAACCGAAAGCAATCGAAATCAATTTTAAAATTAATCGGAGACGAAGTGACCTGGCAGGTGTGGCTCTCAGTTGTACTTATCGAGCTTTGCCTAGCAAACTGTAACTGTTTGGTTTGCAGTCACCTTAGAAAGGCAAGCATGCGAAATAGTACAACTCTATCATTTGTCAAAACTTTAAATATTGCTTGGTATTCATTTTTTTTTTCTTGTCCAAGGTTTATTAAACATAAAAATTTGTGAAAAAAGAAGAAGATGCCTGTACAAAAGAAATAGTTCATGATATCACGTGCATCTTTATCTAATGAAATGGTGGAATGTATGTTTTTCTTTTCTCTGATAGCTAAATCTAATTAGATAGAAATATGAAGTAGCCAATAAATTGTTGGTGAAATATTTACATGGTTAATAGATATATAATCATCATACTGCCAAATAGTTGGATAATTATGTTGAGTTCATGAAGTCCTTTCATATAGATATTTGCCGGAAATTAATAAAGCTATGGATTATGATAGATCTCTGCTAGCACTCGTTTGCATAATTAGTTTTGAACGTGATGTGTGAACCAAGGTGTATAATGTACACTATTGTACACCTTGGTTCACGCATGATCCATAAATAAAATAAAATATGCATTGTACCTCAACTATGATATGAAGCATTGGAATGGTGGACTTCAAAGCAGATGGATTGGATAAGAAGACTGATTCATTTTTTCTTGTACTAGGAAGATGCAGGGGAAACAGATGCAGAAGAATCAGTGATGGAGACCAATAACTACTATTCTCAGAACTTGCCATTGACTATAGGTTTTCTATGGTCTCCAGGACCCGACACTGAGCTCAATTCTACAAGTAAGTCACTGCTGTTAAAATGAATATACTGTCATCCTGTCACACAAGTTAACATCTATTAGCTTATCAACGTACAAAAACTAACAGGAATTGAACTAATCTTTAGATGTTCTGCTGCTATTTTGGATATAATATCATCTATTAGCTTCCCTCAATAGTACAAACTATTCTTGCAGGCTTGAATAATTCGCAAGTTCCTCCACGAACCACATCTTCAGATGTTTCCAAAAGTTCATGCTCAATTCTCTAAGCAAAATGTGACTGATTCTAGCAATGGAGAGATGGATGAATTCACAATGTGATCGAGTTTGGGAATCTGTGAAATTGCCAGAAGTAATGGAGTTTGCTCTGAGGACATGTTCCCCCTCTCCCAGGTCCATCACAAGAGAAACTTTATGTGGATTTGTCCGAGGTAATTAATTCCATTTTGTGAAAACCCATTTGTGTGCCACATCGATTTCCGATACATATGATACTTTTCTCAAAGGTGCGCAATATCGGACCAGGTCAAGCTTTAGGTATTCGGTATGTTCTTCTAATTATTTGTGCCTTAGGTCCCTCTTTTTTTTCATGCCATAAGAAGTCATTTTTAAGCAGTTAAAGAAGAAGATGACCTAATTCTCCAGATAACTCAGTATTTCAGAGTCAGTTGAGAAGATTGTTATCAATTTTTGGTCATATACAGCAAGGCACTGTTTCTTTATCCATTTTTGGTAGATTGATGGTTCTATAAAAGTTGCACAAATAACTTGAGAATGCCAAAATACGAAAAGAAGTAAAAATAAAATGAACGAAACAATCGAGCTGGAAATAGACTGTGTCTGGGGCTGTTGATCATTAATCTAAGCTAGCTCACAGTACACATGAACTTGAAAAGAAAAAAGACAGTGAAATAAGAAAGTGGTGACAGCAAGCCTCTTGACAAAACTCTTCTCCCTTCGCAGATGTGGAGGAGACCTCTAGTCCTATGTGCTACCGATCGAGTTCCTGGGAAATGGATTTTTGGGCTTCACTGGATAAAGCAGGCTGCCCAGGGAGTAGTTTTCGAGTTGATTACGCTGAAGCTACTGTAGAATGGCTTCCATATGCAATATTTGGAGAGCTAGGAATGACTTGCTGCATAATCAAGTTGCTCCTCCTGTTGACGTTGGGATGAATCCCTTTGTGTTTACAGCAAGATATAGCATCGAAGGGTGCCTAAGCTGCTGCAGAAAAAGGTTATTCTGATTTGGCATTTGCCTGAAGTGTATTGGTATGCTAGGCCTTTAATAACTAGTCTTGTGACTGTTTTGGATATTTGGGCAGTCAGTGTTCACGTTCTAGTTGGAGCTAAGGATGTTGCTTGAGTAGTGTGCTAATGATATTGTTAGGTTGATAAATTGTATTGGGTGGACAATTTGATGGAGATCTTTGATTAATCAACTTTGAGGATGGCAGGTCTCAAGTTTTTTTTTTTTTGTTTGTTCCTTCGGTAGTTCTCAAGTTTGAAAAGCTGGAATTCAATGTATTAAGGTTTCATTGATTCACTAAACACTGATTATTGCCACAAAAATTATCGTGATGACCTGCTAATTATCACCACAAAAATGAAATATCTCGATTAACTAAATAATAATTCAATTGGTTTAGAAGAGATTTATGCTGATGATTGTAGAGAGCTGAATGGTGAACTTCCTCCCTGAACGGTGGAGATTGGACCATTTGACAAAAGCAAGGATTGGGATCAAATTGTTGAATTCTGCCGAAACGGACTAGAGGTAGGATGGACAGCAAGAAAGGGTGACATCGTGAACGTCGATTAATATCGTGATCAAATGGTCCTAGATTGAAACAATCTGATCCAGAGGTGGGGAATAACAACGGGCTTAATTTCCTCGTCAAGTTTTGCATGCTAAGGACGCGATTGACACATTTCCAAAAGTTTATTTACCTTTTAGACCATCCAGATGATGATTGATGAAGGCTTGAAACTACCAAGGGCAAGTGATTGACCTCATGCTACGTTTTGTGTTGGACCGTCATCTCGCAAGTTCCTCTGTTATTCATTAGAGAAACAATCCTGTAAATGAATCAATACAATGATCTTATGTCTCGATAGAGAGGCCATGCCCTAATTTTTATCAATTAGGATCTCGCTTGCATTGTCCAAGTCCATTACAAGCTTAATAAACTCATCTAAGTGGTCTTTGGTGGAAGTATGTTCAGAATGTTGAAACTAAAACATCATCTTCAACATATATGACAATTATTTAAGCCCTTTCTCATACAAAGAGCCCGAAATTTTCCTCATAATGCCGCGACATCTCTCTTCTTCACCACTTCTATTAAAATCTCATTCGATGGTATCGACATGATTATACTTGTTGCCCTCTTCATTAGCTCATCTTTATTGGCATCTTTTATCATTTCCGGCAACTAAGCCTTGTCATCCAATGTCTCATCTCGCTTCTCCGCCCACGTTGTTTCTCCCGTTAAATTTTTGAATTTCTATTTTGCTCAAGACATAGTTGCAATGACAAAAATTTTAACATAAATCATACAAGCAAAAATCTCAAATCAAATTCAAAAAGATTCTAAATTTAGTTATGATACCAATTATTATAAGATTAATATGGAAGCTAATCGGATTTTGTTATTAAATCAACATGTGAGAATGAAATAACTAGATAAATCAACGAGGAACAATGAGGAACGCATGAAATCCCAATGTGGGTATCTACTTTATGGGAAGATCAGTTATAAATTATCCACTGATCAATCGAAGGATTATATGGTATAGTAGCTCACATACTCAATCCCTTCTGAACTTTAGATTCCACCTAAATCACAGTGTTTAGCCTTATAGAGAATTACGGTTTGAAACATCCGTATCTCCGGAAAGAGAACGAGGATGTAAACTCTTTGCGCTAAAAACGATCACCGTGTGTTCCTCTTCCTCTCCGCGTGGTTAGAAGGATGACTCCACCTTTTTGCTTCTTTTTGCGCGGCTGAAGGGGATGAGAAAATTAGAACCCACGATCTTTTCATTTTTCTTCCTAACAAATCTACTGACCCTACAATTTTATATTAAATATGAGAGCCACTTCCCCTTCTTTTGTACGGCCAAAAGAAGTCCCTCCTCCACATGCGATATAAACAAAGAGCCAAGAAGTCGAATCGGCCAAACATAAATACTCTTCCTCGAACAGAAAACAAAATCAAAATTTCCAAAGCCCCAAAAATCCAAATTTTACTCAGATTAAAGCGCACACCGAAATTAAACAAATCAAAATTCTTTTAGGTTTCATATACATCTCAAATTTGTGACATGATTTAACAATCAAGCAAGTCGCTAAGATACTAGTGGAGATCTAGCATCGGAGGGCACAAGTTACTACAGCAAAAAGTTAATCCCCAGCTTAGTTTGATGAAGAAATGAATTTAACTTACCCGTTAGAAGACTAACTCATATTTTCCTGTTCTAGGATGATGAGATGGAGAAAAATCTGGAAATAAAAAAATGAAAAAAGACGGCATTGATTGTTCCTTAGGCAAATTACATTGTATCTGCAAGCCCTTGGGGTTTTCCAGGTGAGAAGTCTTCGCAGCCAGGACAGGAAAAGCATAAGGATTTTGTTAGAAAATTAAAAATATCAGGATTTGATTAGAAAAAGCATAAAAGCATGGGAGAAAAGCATTTTTTTTCTTCTAATTGATGACTATTTCATTGGATCGCTCTATTGTTATTTTAAGATGGAGCAAACTTTTTTTATTTTGGTAGAGTTGCATTTAGCTCTACAAGATCATGTGTATGGACCACTCGTCCTGAATATTGACCTGCCACTCGTAACCTTGTCACTTTTCTTGAATGTTGCCATGTTGCTTCTTTATGCGTTGCGTGGTAGCTTGAATAAGCTGCCACTTCTCTTGGAACTGTACTAAAGTAAGAAGAGAATTCTGCTTGGTGCATCGCATTGGTCAGGCCAAGCTTGCCGAAAAAAAAAGAAAAAAGAAAATGGGCCCTATAAGTAAGAAAAAGCTTATAGTTCACACTAACTTGCGAATAAGCCCAATTTAGTAAGCCCATGATCTCCCTCTACAAAATACAAATGTCCTTTGGCAATGTATGCCTTCTCAATATTTAGCATCTCCTTCCAAAAAGAAGACATTGATCTGGGCATTGGAGATCCACGGCGGACAAACATCCGACCGCTTTTTTATTTTTGGCGGTGCAAATCCTTCAAAGCATTCGGGTCCATTACCGTCTCCTTGAGGATCTGCTCGATTCGTGCATCAACAAAGCTTACTCCTACTAATTAGATTCCATCATCTTGATCTACTCTTCTTAATATGTTCTTCACATATCAAATTATGCGACAGGGCACAATATCTAATAAAGAACTTGAAACAAAGACTTATTTAACTTGATACTTACAGCATCAGGTAAACCTCTATTGAATGAATTCAACAACTTAGAATTCGAATGGATATGAATTTATAGATCAACTACGAAATAAGGAAAATAAATTCAAGAAAAAGGGAGGAAAATAGGGCACGAAATATTTTTTATTTTTATTTTTTCAACTTCTTGTATGTATAGTTACGGTTTACGTGGGAACATTGTGATGCTAAATAAGATTTTTTTTAAAAAAAAAATTGGGAAGAAATAGGATCAATGAGCAAGGCAGTGGTATACATAAAGGAGGACCCGAAGATAATTGACGTGCAAGTTATGCCCTAATGGGGATGCTCAATGTGATCTCGTTCTCTGGGTCAATGATGGCGAGCCGGACCTCTAATTGGATTGACATCCACCACATGATCATGTTGGCAAGGGCCATATTCTTCACCATGCCCTTCCTCATGGGATTCGCCACCAGCTATGCCTCCTTCTTATTAGGCCACTTCACCAATGTCAGCGTCAGCTATGCCCTTGTGATCGCCATTTGCATCGTTGAGGTCTTCCTTGCCTTCTCTCACGGGTTCCTAAAACCCACAAAAGAAGGCAAGGAAGACACTGGCGACATACTTAAAAGGTATAGTCGATGCCAACATTGGTGAAGCAGCTCAATAGGAAGGAGTCATAGTTGGGAGTGAAGCCTATGAAGAGGGGCCGGATGAAGAAAATGGCCTCAAGAGATTTTAGGCTTTTAAAACCCTAATGAAAAAATTGAGAATTTGATATTAAAAAAAATTCCGATTACTTTGGGAAAATGTCATCATTAGGAAAGTTGAAAGCCCAAGATTTCTAAAGTCCGGTGAGCTAAGTCCCTAAAATTGGAACCGAAGTTTAATTTTGACTAATAGAAATTCCCTACTAGAGGTCTTCACTGATGATATTAAATGCTAAATATGAACTATTCCCTAGAGGTAGATCTAAGAGATTTGCTAACGGCCTTTTAAATTTTAATTATTACTCCATTTTTTTTTTGTTTTTATAATTTCTGTCTTTTTCCCTTTTTTTTTTAACAAAAAAAAAATCTCAAGAACTATCTAGGAGATCAAGTTACCCTAAAAACCAAGAAAAAGATAACATCACCCTCAAGTTCAGGAGGCTCCCATCTCTTCAAACCTCCGTTACACTCCTTTCATTCTTGCTCAACTCGCTCGTCATTCTTCATCCATTCACTCGTATATCTGCACTGCCGGAGCTCATATATTCGCATCGTAGAACCCATGTATTTGGAAGTGAGTGTCGTGTAGCAATGACGTAAACCGAGAAGACATGTAGATAAAGGACACATGTATTTGCATATGCTGAAAATGCATTCTCTCAAGTGACCCGCAGAGAAGAAGCCTTCAGCAAAGACGATCCGTGATCTAATATGTTACGACAAACGCGTACGCAAACATGTGAGGCATATTAAAAATCAAGATTCTCGGAAATTTAACTCTAAGTTGACTAACAAAACGATGACGAATTAGTGGAGGTCAAAACCGGTTCAACACGTACTATTTTCAAGTTAGCAAGAACTAAATTCTCAGCCTCTGTTTTCGTTCTTGCACACCCAAAACAGAAGATACTCATTTCGATCTTGCAAAAGGTGAATACCAGCAGCTATGGCCGATCGGCTTTAAACAAAAGAATAGCAAAAGACGATTCCCTGCAGCGACTGGCATCAAAGTGTGTTTAGACTACCGTTAGATCCTCAATCGGTATCGTTTTCCTCTCAGACTTCGATCAAATTACTCGGACTCAACCTACCAGAACAGAGCAGTAATCGGTGTTTTCTTTTGGATTGCCACTATGCAATTACCTTGGAGATGCAGTAGATGGTCACAAAAAATGATCAAACGAATGAGTGAAGTCCTGGAAGCGTCTTCACTGATGGCCGGTGCCGGGGAAGAAATCTCGAGTGAGATCTGATTTTTTGGGACTCCCCCGCCGTGGAACAGGGGCGAACAGAGAGGTCGCAGCATGGAGTTGAAGGAAGCGAACGGTGACGGAGGCAAGGGCTATAAGTCGCCTGAAGTCAATGATGATGGAGGTCTGCAAAATCAAATAAACCAGTAAGAGCTTTGTAGTAACAAAGATCTCCTTAACAAGAGAATGGTTGTCAGTTAGATGAGAGCGCTTCCCTGGGTCACCTCCTGTACGCGCCCTAATCCGCTTGGCCAGTTAGATGAGGGCTCTTCTCTCGCTTCTCTCGTGACGAAGTCTAAAGCAGCCTGTAAATTTCAAGTGTTCAACGGGGCAGTATTTCCTCTTTTCTTGAGCAAGCTATTTAAAACATAGTAAAAATGAATCTATATTCGTCAAATACCTTCGACGAGTTTTTTAGGAGCAGTCGGTAAATGGAGGTCATCTCCCTCCATTTCAATTTTAATTTTGTCTTCTTGATTGTGAAGATGTGCAAATATAAATGTCAGCAGTGCGATGAGACGCTACAAATTAAACAACCTCATACAGAGGCTTTGCAACCACAGGTGATTGAAATGCCACATACAAGATCCTCATGCCTCACTTGGAAAACAAAGAAAAGCATGTACCGCCTGAAAAGTCAGTCATGCACACAATTCCAGTGAGTCTCATGTTTTGGAAACGCTGAGAAATTCGTAATTCGTAATTTTCCAGATATAAAAGAAATTGAGTTTTTTTCTTATAATAATTTGATGACATTTGTTGTCAATTCTCATAATTTTAAATTAATGCAGAATGTTTGAAATAAAGAATGGCCCATCGAACGTTTAAATTAGTCATTAGAAGCCAAACCCTTCTTTTCCAAAGATTCTTTGATATAAGCTGTGGGAGCAAAGACATAAGAGAATCCTACTCAACAGTTTCATAAGTCGGAATTTCAAGTATATTCGATAAGTCTGTTGATTTTATATGACAATCTTCACAAATGAGGCTCGCCAAAATTGTTGCATCATGCCATTGAGTTCTAGAGCTTGTCAAAATATGCAATCAAGTACTAGTAGTGTATTTGATAAATCCGTTGATTTTAGACAATGAATATATATAGCGTGACCTTGTTTATTGTTTCGACTTTTTTATTGTGCAATTTAAGGACATTTAGCACTGATGTGGGGCTACGGAGGTCCTAAATGAGCCTATAGAAAACTTTAAGAAAATTAAATAACAAGTTGAGCGGTTTGCCTGAATTTCTATCATGGACTATAGTGTCATCTATTTTGAGTTGTGCCACACAGATTTTCTACCATTGGCCCACTGTCCACGGTCGATTATGCATGATGAGATAGGAGTAGCTTTAATGGCTGCGGACCTATGGTAATGATAGGCTGCGTTTGATTTGATTTTTCTTTCGGAGAAATGCAAAGATTTTAATTTAAAAAGCACGCAAAATAACGATTGTTTGGTAAAATAAATTGAAAAATATTTGAAAAGTAATTTTAAGAGAAATATTATCCGATAAACATATGATTTTGTAGAGGGCTTTGCAAATGTGTTACCAGAAAAACATTTTGAAAAGTAATTTGAAGAGAAATATTATTTGGTAAACATATGATTTTGTAGAGGGCTTTCAAATGTGTTACCAAATGCAGCCAAAGTGCATTACGTTGACATTAACTTGGCTTTTTTTTCTTCTTTTTTTTCACTCTGCCACTTTAGTGACTAAAACTAGCCAGCACTTACCATGTGAATTGTGCTATCAAGTGGATTGGAATTGGAATCCGAAATGAATATATATACATATATATATATGTACATCTCTGTAATAAAAGAAATGTTCTCTTCAACCCAATTGATAAAATTATGTTTAAAGAATATCTAGTTTGACAAATAATCAAAGATGACATAGTGGTAACATAAATATCGGGCCCCTTGCTAATTATGTCAATAAAAGTTGTAAGTCCAATCTTAAAGGTTGGTGCAGTTGATTGGGATGTTAGTAGTGTCCTACTAATCTATAAAAATGGAACGAATTGGCATATGAGTAGTATTTTATTATCAAGTCATATCACACTATTTAGTGCTCCTATTTCCACTATTTATCAACCATTTATTACGAGCAATTCATTGATTTTCTACATAATCCTTAAATAACAAATTTAATGTACCTTGAATATGATATGAAGCATTGTAATGTTCGGACATGAAGGCGGATGGATTGGATGATATTTAAATTTTCTTATGCTACAATAGTTGGAGAAGAACGTTTCACTTTTTTTTGTACTAGGAAGATGTAATGGAAACAAATGCGGAAGAGTCAATGACGGAGACCAACAAATATCATTAGTAGAACACGCCACTAACTGTAGGGTCCCTCGAATCCAGGACTGAGCTCGACTCTAAAAGTCACTGTTGTACGGTCATCCTGTCACCAATATGTACTAGCTTACCAAAACACAAAAACGAATCCGGAACTGAACCACATATTTGGATGGTTTACTGCTATTAGTTTGAATATAATTTCCATCTATTAACTTACCACAATTGTTATACGCCCCAGTAATAATTAATAACACTTTTGTAGAGACACCAACATTATCATGTCTTGTTTTTCATAAGATAGGGTCTCATCAAGGTTCTTCAAGATCCATTATGAGATTATTAAACTCATCTAAGTGGGCTACATTGTTATGGCATCTTTTTCTTCAATCACCTCTATTAACACCTCATTTGAAAGGTTCAACATAATTTTACTCTTTGCCCCCTCCATTAACTCATCCTCTATCGGCATCTCTCATCATTCCGGGCTACTTAGTCTTGCCATTCAACACCTTAGACATTACTTGGTTGTTGATGGCATAACACTCAACAATCTAAAGTCAATTCTATTTTTGCTCCAATGTAATTGCAATAGCAGTATTTCCAAAGAATGGTCAAACAAGCAAAAGCCTAGAAACAATTCCAAAATATCCTTTGTAAAATAATGTGATAATTAACATATGTTTGCAATTAAATTAGCACAAGAGAACGAAATCACAGGAGAAATCAGTGAGTAATAATAAAGAATACAAATAGACTTATGTATTTCAGTTCGATGACCTGTATTTATTTCATAAGAAGAGATAGCCACAAATAATCTACTATTCAATTGAAAAATTATAGAGTTACAATTCCCCGCACCCTCAAGAGTTTCCTAACCCTAAATTATACCTAATCATATAGTATTTAGTCTCACGTAATAGTTCAATATATAAATCATTAAGAATTACCTCACGAATTGAAGCACTCATGTATCCACAAAAAGAAAAATGCCTCAATTAGATGTTGAATTTTCTGCACAAGTCACTGCGTTTCTTGCTCCTTTTGTGCGGCCAAAGAAAAGAACTTTACTGTGCAGCCTTTTAGCCCTCTTTCACGTGCGGCAAAAGAGTCCCTCACTTCATGGCAATCAGAGGAGTCCCGAATCTTGGTCTTGGTTAAACCTTGGATGTACAAGTAAAATCACCGCCCTTGGATATCTTGATGACCAAATCTTGGATTCATATATCCAACAGAAAATCAAATTATAATCGAAAAGAAGGGCATCCCAGATGAGAGTCCAAAGACTTTACGCCTCATATCGAAAAGTAATTTGACATTTCCTCCACAAACCACATTTTCGGATGTTTTCAATTGTTCGTGCTCAATTATATAAACAAAAGTTGGCCGATTCAGGCCATGGAGAGGTAAATGAATTTACAATGGCGATCGAATTTGGAAATATTGCGAAATTGCGAGAGAAGTGTTGGAGTTTACTCAACTGCGAGGGGCAGTGATGAGGTCTCTGCTCAAACGGCGCTCCATCATTTTATTCTCCTCTTTACGCTCCCTCTCTCTCTTTCCTTTTCTCTCCTTTGTTTTCTTATGCCCTCAATTTTTTCTTCCTTGTCCCCCATGTTCCCTTCCTTTCGACTAAACTCTCCCCTTTCTTTCTTTCTTTTTTCCTTTCAACCACACCTCGTGTTCACGTTGTGACAAAGTCTCTTATATTTGCAGTCAGACTCAGCATCGAAGGGCACAAGCTTGCTGGGGCAAAAGTTGATTCTGATTTGGGATTGGCCTTAAATTCTAACTCAAGTTCAGAGGCCTTGACATTTGCAACACCTTCGCTAACTGCCTCTATCGGACCATGGTCAGCTTAGGGGATTGTCGCTTACAGTGACAGCGAAGAGTTTCACACTGGTGATCGGATCGACAATCTCCTGAGAGTGGTCTGCGACTCCAAGATCTGCATACTAGTCCTCTCCAGAGGCTACACTTTGAGCGCTTGGTGCCTCAGCAAGCTCACTCGTGTGATGGAGCTCAACGAATCCATTGGAAAGCCGGAGATCCTATCCATCTTCTTTGATGCCACACTCTCCGATGTCAAGCTCAAGATGAAACTGTACGTGGAGGATTTGGATAAGCACGAGCAGAGGCCTGGAGGTGAGAGCAGGGAACGGTGGGAGGCGGCAGTGAGTAAAGTGAGTCAGATCAAGGGGTGGAAAGTCCAAGGGAGAGGGTAAGTAAATGCTTATTAATTGAAATTTTTTCAAACTTCAGTCGAAATGCTATTCTCTTATTGCTCTTGTAATTTGGAATATGAGTAATAAATTTCATTTTTCACCAAAAAGAGAGCCAATTCATCAACTTTGTGATACATAAGTAGGGCAATATGGCTGGCAATAGTTATATGAGTGAATTTGATCTAATTCTAGAATGATGTCTGTAATTCAGACCACAAAGAAAAATCTTCTTTTTCAAAAAGGAAAAAGCCATAAAAAACCCCAAATTTTGCCCAAAGTGATAAATTTATTCCAAACTTTTTTTTGTGACATAAAAAACCTCAAACTTTGCTAATTATGGCACATTTATCCCAAACTTATGACACAAAAATCCTAAACTTGTATCCATGTGACAAATTAACCTAAACTATAGGACATTTTCGTCTTTTACTTTCTTTTGCTTTTCCTTCTTCTTCTCTCTTCCCTTCACCGGCCGATGGAAGGAAGTCGGACTCAGGCGAGGATTGCTAGATTTGGCGAGGGCAACCTTTGCTCGACGCAGGCAAGGGTGGCCCTTGCTAGCATCAGGCTAGGGCATTCCTCGCCAAATCAAGTGAGGGCATTCCTCACCAGATTCGGACTAGGCGAGGGCACCCTCGCTTGGTATTAGGCGAGGTTGCCCTTGCCGGATTTGATGAGACCTACATCCAGGCGAGGGCTACTCTCACTTGAGTCTGGCTTCCCTCCGTCATGGCTAGCAGATAGAAGAAAGAAGAAGAAAAAATGACACAAAAAAAAAAAAAAGAAAAAAAAAAGACGAAAATGCCCTTGGCCATAGAGTTTGAGGTAAATATGTCACGATTAGCAAAATTTGAGATTTTTTATATTACAAAAAAAGTTTAAAGTAAATTTGTCACTTTGGACAAAGTTTAGAGTGTTTGGTGGTTTTTTTCCATTTTAAAGAGCCAAGATGCTTGTGTTTTGCAATCCACCACTACATTTGAGGCCCCCAGACAATGTGGCTACGCTGATTGACGGGTGGGCCTTCAGAAATCGAAGACAGTCATTGATTGAGGGACGTTCTTCCCATCTGAACTGATCTGCAGCACCACTTATCAAGGTTTCAACTAAATCCACACGATTAGACTCTATAGTCTGATTTGGAGAGCTTCAAATACGACTAGGGTTTTAGCTTGAGATGCCGAGGAGACCTTTACTGATTTAGCAGTAACAATGGCTCCCTTGTAATCTCGACATATACCAGTTATGGCGCCATCCACAGAACCATCAACAAAGGAAGCATCAACATTAATTTTCAGAGCTTTCTTCCTCGGTGGCACCCAGGCCTTCAACTCAGTAAAGGTAGGATTTTTCCTCAATTCCGATTTTTGAGAGTTCTATTTTCTGTAGTTTGCTTGCAAGAATAACGATGATTCAACCGTTTCTTGCGAGTTTAGATGTTTACCCTGAAAAACGAAATTGTTTTGGGCTTTCCAAATGCTCCATAAAGAGGACGCCACCAAAGACAGGAAAAATCAGCTCCTTCTACAGCAAATTCCATTAGCCATGCCTCAATCCTCGTGATCTTCTGTAGTTGATTTGGATCTTCATATTAATGTCAGTCCAGATACCTCGAGTCCAAGGGCAAAGTATAAAGATGTGCTCGATCGTCTCCTTTTCCTGTTGATAGAGGGAGCATATCGGGTCAGGTATGATATTCCTCTTCCATAAGTTCTCTTTTAAGGGGATTGCATTTGTACAAAGAGACCATAGGAAAACTTTACCTTATGGAAGGTCTGCATGTCCCATAGCTTTCCAAAGTTTTTTGGGATTTTGGTATGAAGAGGAAGCTTGTTTAGGATTGCACTTCTGTTCAATCTCTTTTCTGATCATGTTGTAGCCGTTTTTAACAGCATAGCTACCTGATTTGGTGCCTAACCACACCAATTTATCCTATGCATAGGATGCTCTAACAGGGATTGTTTGAATCTCCTGCACTAATTGCTCATCAAAAAGATCATCTAGCTTTCAAGTATTCCATTTTCTTCCTTAGCCAAGATCAGTTTTGCCACCAAAACTGGGTCATTTATGTTTGGTGATCCCCCAATTAAGCCACTTTTTAACCATTTCTGCACTCTGATTTTTTTACGGATTTACCATTCCCAATCAACCAACTAACCGAGTTGGCAATAGAATCCCTCCCTAATAACAAACTTTGCTGTCCCCAAGAAGGCTTGGAACCTCTTTTAGCTTGCCAAAACTCTCCTTGATGAAAGTAAATGCATTTGAAGAACTTGCTTAAGAGAGAATTAGGATTCTATGCAAGTCTCCATGCTTGTTTACCAAGCATGGCCTTATTAACTGATATAAGATCTCTAAACCCCATGGCCCCTTGGTCCTTCCTTAGCTTTAGAATGTCCCATTTTTTCCAATGAAGTATTGTTTTGAAATCTGTTGTTTTCCACCAGAAATTGGCAATCCTTCCCTCAATTGCTTTGCAAACTGAAATAGGTATTTTGAAAATCGACATAGCATAATTTGGAAGGGCTTGTACCACTGTTTTAAGAAGAATCTCCTTTCCAGCTTTAAAATTAATTATTCCTTCCAACCTTCTAATTTAGCATTTACTCTTCCAAGAATCCAAGCAAACATATTTCTCTTCAATGTGCCCTAGTTCGAAGGAATACCTAAGTATTTGCCTATGTGGCCAATCTCAACTCCTTCGCCATGTTTCCTGTTAGTAGATGAGGACGCCCCTTGCTAAAATAAATGCTTGATGTGTTTAAGTTTATGGCTTGGCCTGATGCATAACAATATTGATTAAGTATCGTTGAAATATTCTGGCATTCCGTTATGGTTCCATCTAATAAAAAAATGGAATCATCAAAGAAACAAAAGGGGTGATAGTGTCGATCAATCTGCTCAATTTGATATCCTTAATAATTCTATTTGCCATTGCTTTATTCATCATGAAAGATAAAAAGTTAGCCACAAGAATAAAAAGGTATAGCGAGAGAGGATCTCCTTGCCTAATGCCTCTTGAGGGATTAAAAAATGGGAGGGATTCTCCATTAAACTTCACACTGAATGAGACGGTTGTCACACACTACATAACCCAAATGATCCACTTGTCTTCAAAACCCATTTTGATCATACAAGCTTTTAGAATATCCCACTCTACTCGATAATAGGCTTTTTGCATATCTAATTTTAAAACCGCTTGAAATTTCTTTTGTCAATTATTGGTTCTCAACTAATGCAGGATCTCTTATACAATAAAAATGTTGTCTTGTATTGGCTGACCACACACAAAGGCACTTTGTTCTTCAACAATCAAATCAGGTAGCCACATCTTCAGTCTATGGGCTAAAATCTTTGAAATAATCTTATAAATAAATAGGTTGGTTGGGCAGTATTCTTCCAGCTTTTCTGGGTTAGGAATCTTTGGAACAAGAGTTATATGGGTTCTGTTTAGCCTTGGGTCGAGAATTCCTGTTGCAAAGAAAGACTGTACAGTGGTGAGCACATCCCTTTTTATAATATCCCTATGGTGTTTAAAGAATATATACCATTCAGCCCATTTGGTCCAGGTGCTTTAGCTGCTCCAAGCTGATAACTGCCTTCCGAACTTCTCCATAGTCACTTCAGCAATAAGTTTTTCGTTTACTTCAGCTTTGACTAAACATGGGAAGTGGTCTATTACCAGGATTGGCCCAACTGAGGAAAACAAGTTTTGAAAATATTATGTTGTTCGCTGCTTCGACATTTTTTCATCCCTAATCTACTTATCATCAGGCCCTTTCAGTATGGTTATTCTATTTCTATTGCGGCGCTGAATTGTAGTAGTGTCTTGTCCTCCCACTTATGCCAATTGATCTTAATCCTGAGTACATCTCTTCTCTCCTCCAAATATCCTTCAACTCTCGTTTAATACTTTACATTTTATTCTTTTCAAATTTGAACTATTTGTAATTACTTGAAGTTCCTGGTTATCTCCTTTATCCTACGAGAATTGTTGGTAAATTTCTGTTTACTCCATAACTGTAATTCCTTAGTCACCCTTCCTAATTTCACCACTATTTTCTCATTTCCATCATCATCCATATTCCAGGCTTTGGATATAACATCTACACATTCAGGATCTTCCCCCCAGAAAGCTTCAAATTTGAAATCCTAGTAAAGGGCTATGGTCATATCCCACTGTTGGTAGAGCATAGGCCTCCGCTGCAGGGAATGCAAGACGTCACTATAAATTGCAAACCACTCAGATCTAGTTTTTCCTTCACATAATCAGCTCCTTATCTATTGTTTACGCATGTATAAGCACGCCCCTTGCAAACTACTTCCATCAAAGAGCAGTCATTTAGACAATCCCGAAAAGCAACTAACGATAATTCTCTGCCACTCGTTTTCCTTCCCACAGAAGGCTATCAAACTTGCTTACTTGCCTTAATCTATCCCAAAGAAGTAGTCTGTCTTTAAAATCATTTGGGGCATGAAAAAAAGAAATCTGCATTCTGACCTTATCAGCAGGAACAGTAAATAAGATGTTAATCATCTCTATTGATGCCTATTCAACATCGAACGATAAGTCATCATTCCACAAAACAGCAAGTCCCCCTGTAATCCCGATCGGGTTCACAACAAAACAGAAATTAAATTTTAATCTTCATGCCCAATGATAGTACCGTTGTACACTTGGTTGCCTTACTGGCTTTGCCCTATTGTTCACGAATGCTTGTCAAGCAAACGACTGTAATGTTTGGACTTGAGGACATGTTGAATAGATCATATTTACATTTTCTTGTCCTCAAATAGAGGTAGAAGACTAACTCGTCTTTTCCTGTTCTAGGAGGATGAAATGGAGAAAGATTCAGAAAATGAAAAAAGGAAAATGACTGATTGATTGTTCCATAGGCATAGTACAACGTATCTACAAAGCCCTCGTGTTTTTTTCAAGAGAGAAGTCTTCGGAGGCAGACAGGATAAGTACATTGTCGCGCATGATGATGCAGACATGGTGTCAGGAAAAACTGAGTGGATCTCTATGCATTATGGTTAAGGGAATAAAAGCTAAATCGATGGCTCCAAGGGAATACTTGCACTCTTCTTGATAAACTCAAGTGCATTGTGGTCGAGGGATAGGTTTCCTGGACACAAGAATGCAGTTTGCATATGGAATCTACTCTGCTTTGAGGATTTGCTAACTGTCCATCCGTTGAGAGGTAAGTCATTCCCTTTGTGAGCATCAGATCGCTTGCCACATTTGATACATTATCTCAGTAAAGGAATGATTCTACCAAAATTTCTCAAATAACTGACGGGTGTAAAAAACCAAGACGAGAAATGAAGAAAAAAACAAGCACAAGTAGGCAATTTAACGGTGATCATTAAATCAATCTAGCACGAGCTCCTCCAAAATCTGTCCAGATAACAAACACGTGCAATCCTTGGCCCTAGCATTACACTGTCACGGATGACTAGATATAAGAGAAAGCATTTGTCTTTCCGTTGCCAATGTTTATGAGGTGGACAAAACTTATGGTAGAAGAGACTAATTAGATGATACCCGCAAGCAATTCTACTTTCTTCTAGGAGGAAATTTTAGTGGCAGAAGCAAAGGGCACAGACTACTGACTATGTCATCTCAATTCTCAAGAGTTTGTTCAACTAATTTTAGTTCCACCTTCACTTTGCCGGCACTGCGTCTGACCTCTTCTGGTAGCGCCGTTCTCCAGATTTGGCTGTCGATGGCCCAACGCATTCAAGGCTGCTGTTAGCATATAGTTCGTCCTTGGCTGTCATTAGCGGAGTTCATCATTGGCGTCACCCGACTTCGCTCATCTGTTTTTATTTGCTTGAGCTCGCAGTTGATGGCCATTGGGATATCGAGCTCGCTGTCAAGGCTTGCAGCCACGGATGAGCCACCTCACGAGCCATGGACGAGCAAGGCTTGTGGATGAGCCAACATATTTGTGCATGCGGTCATGGTCATGTTGGGAGGTTAGAAATGATCCTTCTTTTTCCTTTTTGTATGAACTCCATGTGGTTGTATGTGGTCGGGCCTCAAACTCAATCTATGCGAGAATTTCCCCTCCTGCGATGCTTTTCCGTTTGGATATCTAAATTCTGGAAAAATTTTGCTTTCCGCTCCTACACTTTCACGAAATTTTTTTTAATCAACTTTTAATTTTTCTAACCAAAATTTTCCATTTGCACAAATTAATTAATCAATTATTCCAATGCCAAATTTGGGGATGCGACTGTTAGACAACATTAGAGTGTGATGTGGGCATATTTTGTCAATGTTGATGAATTCTTTTCTTTTCTTTTCCTTTTTTCCATGGTAGCATCTATGTCAACAAAATGTCCTGATGTTGTTAGACGATTATAGCAGCTAAGTTTGGCCAAATATGGCGTTGGAAGATCTTCATTTGACTATTTGTGCAAGTAGAAGGTTTTTTGTTAGAAAAATAGAAGTACCAGGATTTGATTAGCAAAAGCATAGAAGCAGGGGACGAAAATTGTTTTTTTTTTCTTCTTTTACTTCTAATTAATGACTATTTCATTGGAACGCTATGTTGTTATTTCAAGATGGAGCAAACATTTTTATTTCGATAGAGCTGTATTTAGCTCTACAAGATCATGTAAATGGACCGCTTGACCTGAATATTTACCTACCACTCATAACGTGTCACTCTCCTTGAATATCGTCATATTGCTTCGTTATGCATTGCGTAGTTGCCTGAATATGTATTTACTACTCTTAAACCTGTCACTTCTCTTGGAACTGTACTAACGAAGGAAGAGAATTCTGCTTGATTCATCGCATTGGTTGGGCCAACCTTGATAAATACAAGAATTATTGGGCCTTATAAGTAAGAAAAAAGCTCATAGAGCACACTAACTTGTGGATAAGCCCACTATAATAAGCCCCGTGACCTCATTCTACATTATACAAATGTCCTTTGGCAACGTATGCCTTCTTCTGCGACGCTGAAGCATCCTCCGCCTTGCAGATTGAGATCCAAGCTCTGAATATAGCTCTGCGCCATCTTCTGTGGAGCGGCAAGTCTGCCGATCCCCTGATCATCGATACGGACTGCCTCAGGGTGGTTGATGCGGTGGCTGACCCACAGCAGACGCCTTGGGAAGGAAGATCGCTTCTTGCTGAAACGGCCGCCATACTCCCCTGCTTCTCTCGTATCCAAATTAGGTTTTACCGTTGTGAGGCAAATGCAGCAGCGGACTGGGCTGCCAGGGCCCATTCCCGCGGGTCATTGACTTCGCCTTGGGCCTTTCACCCTCCCCCATTTTGTTAGTTCTTATTCTATCTGATACTTTACGAGCGGGGTGTATCTCTACTGTTATTTGAATGAAATCTCTCATTATGACAAAAAAAAAAAAACGTATGCCTTCTCTATCTTTATCCTCTCCTTCTGCAAAAACGAGAGGCTAAAGATAAACGTCCGACCACTTCTTTTTTTATTGGCAGTGCGAATTCTTCAAAGCATTCGGGTCTGTTACTGTCCAGTTGCGGATCCGCACAATTCGTGCATCAACAAAGCTTAGTCCCACTAATTAGATTTTATCATACTGATCTACTCTTCTTAATATGTTCTTCACATATCAAATTATGCAATAGGGCATGCCATATAATGAAGAACTTGAAACAAAGACTTATTTATGTTGACACTTGCATCATCGGGTGAACTTCTATCCAATGACACCAACAACTTAGAATTTGAATGGATCTGAATTTATAACTTAACTACGAAATTTCAATAAAGTTTTGCATTCTGGTTTATCGGATATTGGGAGCACACACGTAGCTCCTATCTCTCTTTATTAGAGTGTATTTGGCAACGATTCTACTTCTGAAAACAATTTTTGATTAAAAATGATTTTTTTTATTATATTTCCAACAATAATTTTTTAGCAAAAGAGGGTATTTGGTAACTCGTATAAAATTTTTATTCTCCGGATAGAAATGTGTTTGGTAGGATTCTAAATTTTTTTTATTAGGTTTGACGAGACTTGACCTCGTCTAGGCGGTGCGAGGTCGACCTCGCCCTAGCCTGGCAAGGCCCAACCGGCGAGGTCACTGGCCCTCGTCTAGCCAGTCACCAGTCATGGCTGAGGTCGTTGATCGGCCAAAAGGAAGAAGAAGAAAATGAAAGAGAAGAAGAGAAGAGAAGAAAAAGAAAAAAGAAAATTAGACTTGATTTTAGGAATTATTCTCGAATCAAGACACAACTTTTCTTTACTTTTTGATTTTATTCCAAATCTATTTTCAAGGAACAAAAAAATTTATTTTTGTTCCCGGGAATAAAAGATTTACCAAACGGATTTTTGTTCTTTTTTTATTCCTAAAAATAAAAGAGTAGAATTAGTTATTCACGGGAGTGTTATCAAACAGGCCCTTAATTGCTCCGCTCACTTTGTATTTTGTTCTTCCCTTTTCCTCTCTTGCTTTCCGCGCTAGTCTCTCTCCCTTATTTTATTCTCTTCTTTACGCTCCCCTCTCTTTTTCCTACTCTCTCCTTTGCTTTCCGCGCTAGTCCCACATGTTCCCCTCCTTTTGACTAAACTCTCTCCTTCCTTTTTCCTCCTTTTTTTCCTCCTCTTTTCCCCATTGATGTTGTGACGAAGTTTCTTATGTTTGCAGTAAAGACCTAGCATCAAAGGAAACAAGTTGCTGTAGCAAAAAGTTGATTCTAATTTGGGATTGACCTTAAGTTCTAAATGGCAAATTCAGTTTACCAAAACGTGACTTGGGGTGCTTGGCCCTTAGTAGCTAGTCCTCCATACTCTTTGCTATCTCCATTATCTCATCTTTATCAGCATTTTTCAGCAATTAGCTTTGCCATCCAATACTCAGGTCAAACCTTGGTTATTAATAGCACACCCATCCCACTCCACCGCCCAAGCCGTTTCTCCCGTTAAACTTCTTAATTTCTATTTTTGTTCCACACAAAATTAGAATAACAGAATTTCTAGACGACAATTAGACAAATGAAAGCTCCAAATCAAAACTCGATAAATCCTAATCTTAACTTTGATGTTAATTGTTGTAAAATTAAAGTGGAAGCCAATTGGCTCTTGCCTTTAAATCAATGTGAGAAAATGAAATAACCCAATAAATCAATAAGGAAAAATAACAATTATAAGAAATTTACGTGGTTCAATCTGAATTTTATTCCATAAAGAGAGTGAGTTGCAAATGATCCACTTCACATGTTCAAGTTCTTCCCAATATTAGATGACATTTAAACCTGCGGTATTTTGGCCTAACGGGGAGTTAACTCATAGCTTGAAACGCCCGTCTCCATAAAGAAAATGGCCACACCTTTTTTTCTTTCCTCAAGAGTATATATGGCCCCTTCTTTTGTACGGCCGAAAGAAATCCCACCTCTGTGCGCAATATAAACAAAAGTCTCCAAGTAGTCAAACTGGTCAAACTTACATACTTCTCACCAATTGAAAGCAAAATTTGAACAAATGAAAATCCTCCAAACGGATCGGGCTCTGTACCCAACTTAAAATGACGAAGCGCATGCAGCTTCCTCTCTTTCCCTCAATTGCTCCGCTCCATCTATTTTCTTATTCCCTTTTCCTCTCTTGCTTTGTAACGCTCATTCTCTCCCCCTTACTTTCTTCTCGTCTTTACGTCTCCCTGTCTTTTTTCTCTTTCTTTCCTTTGTCTTCTTTATGCTTTCATTTTCTTCTTCCGTGTCCCACATGTTCCCCTCCTTTTGACTAAGCTCTCTCCTCTCTCTCCTTTTCCCGGTTTCTCAATGATTACACCTCGTGTTGACGTTGTGACGAAGTCTCTTGAGTTTGCGGTACGATTTAGCATTGAAGGGCACAAACTATTGCAGTAAAAAGTTATTGTGATTCGGGGTTGGCCTTAAGTTCTAACTGGAAGGTTCAGTTTAGCCAAACACGGATTAGTGAGCTTGGCCTTCAGTAACAAGTCCTGCAACTGTCTTGGATATTTGGGCAGTTACTATTTATCTTGTGGCTGTTGCTCGAGGAGTTTACTAGTAATATCTGTTGTACTCAGCTGCCAGTAATAATATGCTTGATTTTATGTAAAGTTGGTGCTTTATTATGGAATTAGGCCTAAAAAATTATACCTGGGAATATTTTTCGTGCTTGATAGGGACTTAAGTCTTGTCTGAATGGGGACATTTTGAGGGCCGTCTCTGTTTTTTTAATTTAAGCATCGGAGGCTGATCCAGGAACGTCCATTCTCGCTTTCGAGTGAGGGGTCCCTTTCAAGGAAGCGGCTTCGATGAATTCCTTGAAATCAGTATGTGCACTCACATGATTTCTACTTTTTAACATAAGGGAAGACGCAGCTCCAAGTCAAGCAAACACCAAAGCAAGACGGGAGACCTTTTGTGAGGGAAACCCACAAAAACATGGAAGCAACAGGGGCTGCGGCATCCACGTCAAATTCTCCAGCAAGGCAAATTGCTGATGGCAATTAAGTGATCAATTTTTAAATTTATGATATATAAGTGAGTGAAAAATAAGTTATGGACTTACACTGTTCTTGTCCCAACATGACGATGAGCACTTGTATCGTGTGATTGTACTGACAACAATTAGGTTCGGTGTACACTCAGACATCTAGGAGGGAGGGCTCTTGGGAACAATAGTGGTGCTTTTTTTTTTTTTTTTTCAGTCTTGTTTAATTTAGATTTTTTTTTTTGCACAATGCTTATAAGAGAGGTTTTGCTACAACCTGCTGCCTGAACACTAGGGGTGAGCGGTGGTCAGGGTCGACCTGGACCAACCCCGACCGGCCCAACCTGCCGGTCTGGTCCCGGTTCCCAAGGGGCGGACCGGTCGGTCCTTGGTCCGAAATTCCAAGGACCAACACCGTGCGGGTTGGTCCTCGGTCCTAGAGTTTTGGGTTGGTCCAACCCCTGACCAACCCTGTATATTATATTATATTATATTATTTATAATTCTCTTATATATTCAAACTTAAGTAAAATGTATGTTATATTATATTATATTGAAATGTTCTATCAATAGTACTAATAGTAATTTTAATTTAAAACTTTTGTTGAGTATTAATTAAGTGTCGTTTGTTTTGTTTTCGGTGTTTAGAAGTTCAAGTGAATTAACAAGATGTGAAGTTATATATTCATGGTTTATCTTAAGTATTTTGAACTTTTTATAGTTTAATTGTATTTTACTAATGAATTTCAGCTGCACTTTGCTTTTCAATTTGTGTCAAATGGTAGAAGTTTTTGAAGAGTAGAGAAGTACTGCAGTTGCTATGGTGATTTGCTAGTCAAGTGATGTGAAGCTCATTTTTTGGTTGAGTGGACTCTAAATGCAGGAAAACGCTTTTTGCATATGATGTTATGAATATTAAAGATAGATGATTACAAGAACTTTCCATATTGTCCCATATCTCGATGAGCGGTTAGTAGGTACAAAATTTTTATTATTGTGCCATCTTAAATTTGCTAAATATGTATTGGTATTTATAGTTTAGTTGCACAATGTCGCATTATTGATGGATGTGTAATTTGAATTTGTAAGTTTGCTTTTTTAGGGAGTATAAAAAATAAGACGAAAAAATTATCGATCGGTCTGGGTTGACCACGGAACCGGACCGAACCCATTGGGTCGGTCCGGTCCTTGTCCCAAGCTCAATAGGGTCGGTCCTCGGTCCTAAAATTGAGGACCGACATCAGACGGCGGGTTGGTCCTAGGGTTAGGGGTGGCCGGACCAACCCGGACCATGCTCACCCCTACTGAACACCTTAGTACTTGAAAATGGTTTTCGTCATCCACTAGTCACAAACACCAGTATGAAGAACCAATTGCACTTTGCGAAAAGAAAAAAAGGTTCAACTTAGCAGCCACTGCCTCGTCATCGCCCCCCGCAAGGCTGTAGCCGCTACTCCCGATCGACACCACCATCAGCACGTCCCTATCGTCGCAATCCCCATCTCCATCTGATTATTCATCCATCACCATAATTTCTCTCTTTCGCATCTTTCAATCACGGCTCCTCTTTCTGATTTCTGTCGATCTCTGTAATTAATAGCTCAATGGCGACGTTTTAATCCACATTAAAATTTGAGGTGGGAAATAGGATTCTAACTATCGAGGCTTCCTTTTCTCCTAGCATTTGAAATCAACTCTTAATTTTCTTCAATTTGTTGGATATTCCCACTCCATGAGGTAATCGAACATGCTCTTTTCTCACATCATGTCCAAAAGCAATTCTCAAAGCACAAAATATGCTGCTAGTGCTTCTATTGCAAACGAAACGCGTGTTCCATTCCAAGTTGGATTTGAACATCGCAATAAATCAAACCCTGCAAAGTTTGATTGGATGACTGACTCATTTTAGAATGAGGGCAAGAGGACATTGATGAATAAACAAGACTAGAAGAAACTTCTGCTTTGTTTAAGTACAAAATGGCACGTACATAATGAGGGAATTGTGCATCAAAATCACAGGAGACCGGTCGGTGAGAAGCAAGCAATAAAACGGCGAGTTGCTTAAGCGAAAAACAAAAATGACTGAATAAACGAGGATTTATGACAATTGCATTGCTGCAAATCATTGAGCTCAATTGTGCAGGCAAAGAGGTTATTTTGCATTCCATATACTCTTTGTATATGAGGATGTAAACTATTTGCGCAAAAAGAAAAAAAAAGTTACACTGCGCGTTCCTCTTCGTCGGCGGGTAAAAGGAGAACTCCACCTTTTATCTTTGCTTTTTTGAGTCCATTTTTCTTCCCACGACAGACCTACCGACCCCACAAGTGAAAATATATAAAAGACCAAAAGAAGACCCTCCTTTATACACTATGAACAGACAGGCTAAGTTGTCAAACCGGTTAAATTTACATAATCGTCTCAAACATAAAACAAAATAAAGTTCCCCTACCCAAGAAATCCAAATCTGACTCGGACCAAAGCGCGTACCAAACTTCAACAAATCAAAATCCTTCAACCGGGTCGGTTTCATTCGCAGTTCAAACAGAGAAAGCGCCCATGTCTCTCTCTCTCTCTCTCTCTCTCTAAGCTGCTCCGCTCACTATTTTCTTCTTCCCTTTTTCTCTCTTGCTTTCGGCCGCTCATTCTCTCCCTTATTTTCTTCTATTCTTTCCGACGTTTCCGTCTCCCTCTCTCTTTTATCTCTTTCCTTTGTCTTCTTATGCCTCATTTTCTTCTTCTTTGTCCCACATGTTCCCCTCCTTTTGACTAAACTCTTCCCTTTCTCTCCCTCCTTTTTCTTTTCCTCATTAGACAGTGATTAGCGAACGAAGTTGCAGTCCAATTTCTCCATCAGCTTCATTTTTTAATCTTTTCCGAGGGCTAATTGACACAGGTTAAGTTGAAATAGCTGCTATTGTTTTAGCAATATCTAGAGATGGCGGCAACTTGTAGAAGTTCATGAGGGTGGTGGCGTACCGTTTACATGTTTGTCATTAGCGATTAGACTTGATGAATGGACTATATTACAATTCCATGACTTCGGTCAATTATATTGTTGTATAATATTGCATCATAAGCAAATGGCGTTCTCTTTTTCTGTTTCCTAAATAGAAACACTTTTGTTAACATGCGTAATGCACTACCTCAAATTACAAATTGGAAAGAAAATGAGATATGATAGTATGTTGGACATTGGAGTTCATAAGGATGTCGGTTTACAAGATACATGTTTCGATATTGAAGAAATAAACTTGCATATAATAATAAAGAGTAGATAGCAAAGATAAAATGAAATATATTTTAGGACGAATATGAATTGCAATTTTTCTGTATGAAACACATATGCAAGCTTATTTCTTAATGTAACGTGAGAAGAATCAGTACCAATAAGAGAATAGTTCACAGAATTAGGAGAATTATAGAGTATAATCATTCACTAAGTACTTCCCCATAGTAAATTATACCTAAACACTAAGAATTAGTTTACAAATCAAAACAATTATGTCACACCACATAGAAAACGGAGGATGTGAACTCTTTGCGGAAAAAAAGGAAAAAAAAAATGATCATTGTGTTTTTCTCTTCCTCTGCGGGCTAAAAGGAGAACTCCATCTTTTTCTTTTCCTTTTGCGCGGCTCTGCAGTTGAGTGGGTTGAGAAAAATAAAACCCACCGGCTTTTCATTTTTCTTCCTCCCACAAACCTACCGACCCTACAAGTACATTTAAAGACCAAAGGATGCACCTCCTCTGTGCACAATATAAATAGAGAGTCCAAAAAGTCAAACCGGTCAAAACTTAGATAACCGTCTCTAACAAAGAAACAAAATCAAGTATCCAAATTTGACTCGGATCAAAGCGCCACATCAAATTCGAACAAATTAAATTCCCTTTTCACCAAGTAAAAAAAAGAGAGCCAAATTCACCAATTCTTACACATAAGTAGGGCCATTTTAGCTAGTGATAGTTATATGAGTGAATTTGATATAATTTTAGATTGATATCCATAATTTGGACCGCATCTAAAAGGTTTGACATAATTATACTCTTTGTCCCCTCCATTAACTTATCCTTTATTGACATCTTTCATTGTTTCTGGCTACTTAGTCTTGCCATTCAACACCTTAGACAATCTTGGTTGTTGATGGTGTAAGTATCTTAACACTCTACAATTCAAAGTCCCATCAAACTTTTCAAATCTATTTTTGCTCCAATATAATTGCAACAATAGTGTTTCTAGAGATCGGTCAGACAAGCAATAGCCTCAAAGCAATTCCAGAAAATCCTTTGTAAAATAATTCAGTAGTTAACAAATTTTTGCAATTAAATCAAAGCGAGATAATGAAACCACGGGAGAAATCAACAAGCAACAATAAAGAACAAAAAATGATTTATGTATTTTGGTCCGATGATCTGTACTTATTTCTCAGGAAGAGTCAGCTGTAGATAATCTATTACTCAATCGGAGAATTATAGAGTTACAATCTCCCCACATATTGGAGAATTTCATAATCCTAGATTACACATAATCTTACAATATTTAGTCTCACGTAATTGTTCAATATATAAATCATTAGAAATTCACTTATGTATCCACAAAGAAAAAAATGCCTCAATTAGATGTCGAATTTTCTACACAAATCTCTGTGTTTCTTGCTCCTCTTAAAGACAGGAACTTTACTTATGCGGCGCACCATTTCATCTCGTTGTGCGAAATAGATTCCTTCACTTTATGCCTCAGTTACGTCAAATCTTGGATGTATATGTAAAATCACCGCCCTTGGATATCTTGTTAACCAAATCTTGGATTATATATCCAACAGAAAACCAAATTATAATCGAAGGGCAGGCCAAATCAAAGTCTAAAGACTTTTAACTTTCAAGACTCATATCGAAACATAATTTGACATTTTCCTCCACAAACCACATTTTCAGATGTTCCCAAGCGTTCGTGCTCAGTTATATAAACAAAAGGAGACCAATTCAAGTGATGGAGAGGTGAATAAATCTACAATGGGCGATCGAATTTGGGAATCTTGTGAAATTGCGAGAAGCGTTGGAGTTTACTCAACGACGACGGGCGGTGATGGGGTCTTTGCTCAACGGCGCGCTGTTATTTTATTATCGTCTTTACGCTCGCTCTTCTTTTCCCTTCTCTTTCTCTCCTTTGTTTTCTTGTGCCCTCAATTTCTTCTCCCTTGTCCCACATGTTCCCCTCCTTTTTCAAAGGGTCAGGCTTTTCCCGCTCTTCATTTGGCTTGCACAAGTCATTCCACTGTGTTCTGACCATATTACCCCTTGCCTTTTCAAATGTTAGCATGCTCATGCGTGGTGCCCATTGGTGTCCCTCTTTTTTATTTGTTTCGTCTTCTTCTTCCACTTTCTCCTCCTTCTTAGTCCGCCCAAGCACGGTCAATTTAAGTTCTATGTTTTGTTCTGCGTTTCTTTTTTTTGTCTCTTTAGAATTCTGGCAATTCTTGTGCACCCCTAGCTTAGACGAGAAAAATCATACCGAACGCCCATTCCATTATCAACATGACTTGGAGCATCACTACGCCAATCTTGCACATTATTAGTCGTTGGAGCCACCGAACATTGAGTTTGCGCATCAAAGCTGAAGCTGGACAAGTTGCTCGAGTAATCGTTGATGGTGTCGGAGGTGTGGAGGATCTGGGCCAGTTAGCGAACTCGGAGGTGTACTGGTGGTGGTAATGGGTGGGGGAAGATGGATGGCTTGGAATGGGAGTCCACGCAGATGATTGCAGGTCTTCGCCGTTTGATCAGACGAGCATTGGACATAGAAGAAGAAGAAGAAAAAGAAGCAGAACAAGAGAGTGACGTCGTTTTGGAGTATCTCGAATTGGTGGAACGGAACGAAAAATTGGGAAAAAAAAAAAAAAAGAGGACTGGCTAGGTGGGTGACGAAGTGGACGGCGTGTCGTTTATGGGTGCCCATATCAAATGGAAATGCTTAATCCTTTTTTTTTTTGTTAATAAGTAATTGATTAAATGAACTAATTAATTTAATAAAAAATGATTAATTTATTTTCCCCTCTTTTTAAGCAATGTTGGACGGACAAAATTTCCTCAAAATTGATGTGCTCACACATGTGAAAGCTGACATCATATTCACGATGATAACGTCACACACGTCCAATGATATAAAGTATAATTATTATGTAATCACATAAGATTATATATAATTGGATAAGTACACTGATGGGCAAATGCTTGTTGAATCTAAATATGTATGTGGATGTGAAACGAAACTTTTAGGATAAGATTGTTTTTAGCAATCAAACTTTTAGTGAATGTTTGAAGTTGGTCATTGAATTTCTACTTTTGCTCAAATTGATACTAGTACCATGTACTCTTTTAGGTGGCTCCGACTCTCCATGGTCAAGTAATCTTAATTGGTCTTCCCAAAGAAAAACTTACGTGGCAGCATTTTTTTTTTCCTGATGGAGAATGCAAGAAAGCCGATCTTTGCAATTAGGAGGTGACTTTTTGAGTTATTTATAGGTCTAGAAGTACATGTCATCTTCAGAGACAATACTTACAAGTGTTCATGTACACATATATAAAGAATTTCTTCAGTAATCCATGACGCAATGGATTCAGAACCTTTAGAAGAAAGAATGCTACTTAAAAATATAAATAAGCTAGGCATAACTTATTTATATTTTCTATTGCGTATACATTTTCTCAATTTAACTTTAATTTACATATGAAACAAAAAAGGAAATTTGCTCTAGAATTCAATTTTCTGCATTTATTACACCACTAATTTCCTTACAACATATATTTAGGTTAGTACAATCCAAGACAAAAATATAGTTATAAGTTTACTTTGCCATATCTCCCCATTTCACGAGTATAATATTATGATGCATTTTCTTTCTCTTATCAGTATTTTGACTCTTAAATTATTATATTCATCTAAGAAGTTATATTACTCAATGACCTTTGATTCCTCCTTTGCATCACATTTTCTTTACCGTAGGTTATTCATGGTTGAAAACTTGCAAGAAAAGACATGTTCGAGTGAAGCACGCACCAAGTAACTAACAAAAAGGCCATAAAAACAATAATGGAGCTAGTGTCGTTGCTTGAGCAGTTTACTAATCAAGTTACTAAGCTGCTAGTAATGGTTTGCTGAATGGGATCACTCGTTGTGGGTTTGGCTACCCAGCTTAGTCCGATGATGAATTGAATTTAACCTGCCCGTCCAAAAAACAAGAAAACAAAATTGAATTTCGGAATATTTTTCGAGCTTGACCCGGGTCAAACATCCTTCTCTGTTTACTTTAAGCATCGGATGCCGATCCAGGCCAAAAGCTCGAATTTCCAGATCTTGCGCGTGGGCGTGGGTCCATTTCAAGGAAAGAGGGCTTTTAAGGGATTCCTTGAGATCGGTTTGGGCATTCACACATGATTTCTACTTTCTAACCCTAACGAAGACGCAGCTCCAACTCCGAGCAGGCAAAAACCAGAGCGAGACAGAGAGACCTTTTGCGAGGGAAGCCCCCCAAAAACATGGCAGCAACCGGTGGTTCCAGCGCGTCGGTGACCCAGTACGACGTGTTCTTGAGTTTCAGAGGGCCCGACACTCGCGACACCTTCACCGACTGCCTCTACCGGGACATGGTCGGCCAGGGGATCGTCGCCTACAGAGACAGCGAAGAGCTTCACGCTGGTGATCGGATCGACGATCTTCTGAGAGCGGTCGGCGAATCCAAGATCTGCATACCGGTCCTCTCCAGAGGCTATGCTTCGAGTGCTTGGTGCCTCCGCGAGCTCGCTCGAGTGACGGAGCTCCATGAATCGACTGGGAAGCCCGAGATCCTACCCATCTTCTTTGATGTCACGCCCACCGACGTCAAGCTCAGGACGAAACTGTACCTCAAGGACTTAAAGAAGCATGGGCAGAGGCACGGTTCTGAGATCAGGCAACGGTGGGAGGCGGCTTTGGGAAAAGTGGCTGAGATCAAGGGATGGGAAGTCCGAGGGAAAGCGTAAGTCAATGCTTATTTATGGAACTTTTTTAAAGCTTCAGTCCAAATGCTATTCTCTTATTGTTCTTGTAAATGGCAGTGAAAACTAGCTGGAGGGGTGTATGTTGTTGAAATATATTGGTTGACGTGGCATATACAAACCCTTTTTTGGTATATGAGCAATAATTCATTTCTCACCGGGGAGGAAAAAACAGAGGCAATTCACTAATTCTCATACATAAACAGGGCCATTTTGGCTGGTGACAGTTATATGAGTGAATTTGATCTAATTCTAGAATGATGTCTGTAATTCGGACCGCAAAGGAACATCTTCTTTCTCAGAAATATGGTCAAATTGTAAGTTTATCGTACCAATCATATCTTGTGGAGTCTATTAATCCAAAATTCTTGTGGCTCTATAGAATTTACTTGAGACTTAAAAATAGTGATCCAACTCAAATGCTCTACTAGGAAGTAGTAGTGAGATTGTTATTTGTTTTCTTGGACTAAAAGTGTTTGGTATGTGGCAGACAAGGTGAAGTCATTGAACTCGTTGTGAAAGAGGTTCTGTATAAGCTGAAAGTAAAACAAAGACCTCTGGACAACAAATCGGTTGGGGTAGACAAACAAGTAGAAGCCATAATGGATTTGTTAGATGTTGACTCTGGCACGGGTGTGCGTTTCGTTGGAATCTATGGAATGGGCGGGATCGGTAAAACTACTCTTGCTAAGATTGTTTTCAATGAATTATGTCTTCAGTTTGATGGCCAATGCAGCTTCATTGGGAACATCCGAGAATCATCGAAAGGAAATGGCCTAGTAAATCTGCAGAAACAGTTGGCATCCGACATCTCTGATTCTAGATTTGTAGAAAATTTTAGTAACACTGATGAAGGGATAGACAGCATAAGAAGGATAGCTAGTTCTAAGAAAGTTCTCATTGTTCTAGATGATATAGACAAGAAAGAGCAACTTAAGAAACTAGCTGGGCACCCTAACACTTTCTGTTTTGGGAGTAGGATTATCATCACAACACGAGACAAACGAATTTTGGATGAAGAGAAGGGAATATTAGCTTATGAAGTGAAGGAAATGGATCGTGATAAAGCGCTAGAACTTTTCAGTTTGCATGCATTTAACGGGGACTCTCCTCCCAATGCTTATCGAAGTCTCTCTCAAGAAGTTGTATTTATGACCGGGGGACTCCCATTGGCTCTTGAAGTCATAGGTTCCTATCTTCATGACCAAAAAGAGGAAATATGGACAGAAACGCTAGAAATGTTGAAGAAGGTACCTCATGATGAAGTTTGGGATAAGTTGAAGATAAGTTATGATGCATTAGGAGATGTGGAAAAAGAAGTTTTTCTTGATATCGCATGCTTCTTCATATCTAGAAAGAAATTATGGGCAGCCTATTTCTGGGATGCTTGCCATCTTTACCCCCATAAGTCATTGAAAAAACTTACCGATTTGTGTCTAATTAAAATTGTTGATGGTGATACTATATGGATGCATGATCAATTGAGAGACCTTGGAAGAGACATTGTTAAAAAGGAATGTACCCTTAGTAGGTTGTGGAATGGCCGAGAAGCTTTGGAAGTAATGAGATCAAAAGAGGTAAGTTAAAAGTAGGATCCATACATTATCCACCGTGAAATTATTTTCCCACTTCCCATTTAAGATAATCCTGTTAGGCATTCTAAAGGACAAATTTAATGTTTGCAAGCTCATACTCATTGATGGTTTCTATTGGCAGAGAAAAGGCAAAGTTAAAGCACTCAATTTAGTTCGATATGGTTTGGATACCCTCAACATTGTGGATGAAGAACTTGAGAGGATGCCAAATCTAAAATTTCTCCGTTTATATGAAGGGACTTTTGCCGGAGACATCAACAATTATCTCCAAGAGCTAAGTTGGCTTTCTTGGCATTCTCCTCCTTTAGATTGTGGAATGGCCAATTTGCACATGAAAAATCTAGTCATTTTCGAACTTTCAAACAATGGGAACACCGAAAACTGGGGTGGATGGAACATTCTCAAGGTGTGAATTCGTACTTTTGTTCTCTTAACATAGACATAGTATTCTCTATTTGATCCTCTATGATAATATTTCAATGATCTTTGCAGATGGAAAACAAATTGAAAGTTCTTTCTCTCTTCTATTGTGATGGATTGAAACGGACTCCAGACTTTTCTGGATGTGTGAGTTTGGAGATACTATCTCTCGATGTCTGTCAAAACTTGCAAGAAGTTGACTCCTCTATTGGGAAACTAAAAGGTCTTACTCACTTGCAAATTCATGGGTGTCATTTATTACGAAATTTGCCTAAAGAGATTGGAGGACTAGTGAATCTGAATCACTTTTATATCCAGGAGTGCTCCAAAATCAAGAAACTTCCAAACATCGGGAAATTAGCATCATTGTCTAAGTTGGATATATCAAGCACAAAAATTACAAGTTTACCTGATTCTATTTGTAATGCAAAGAACCTATCATTCCTTGATCTATCATACACGTCAATTGTAAAACTTCCGATTTCTATTGGAGAGCTTACAGAAGTCAAGTTCCTTTCACTCTCTAATTGTCAAAATTTTGTGGAGCTTCCACAATCAATAGGTTATTTGACAAAATTACTGGAGTTGGATCTCTCAAGGACAAAAATTGTTGAGTTACCTGATTCGATAAAGAATCTCAAGAAATTGAAGGTGATGAGGATGGCATGTTGTCCAATACAGAGGTTGCCTGCCGGTATTGGAATGCTAGAGAGCATGGAGGAGCTCAATGTCCAAAATTGTCAACAACTTGCAGGCAAACTCCCAACTACAATTGGCAAACTGTTGTCTCCAAGTATCCTAGACATATCACAAACTAGTGCTTGTGCAGTCCCAACGACAATTAATTCCCTCACGCAACTCCAAGAGCTGGATCTATCATTTTGTTATAAGCTTCAAGAGCTGCCAAAACTTCCCTCAAGTTTGAATTGCCTATATTTTAAATCAGTATCATTGCGGTTAGTTCCAGATCTTAGTTACCTCACGAATCTGGTGTCTTTGAAACTGTCCAACTATGGAAAAGCACTTGCCCAGGCATCAACTCTTCAATTGCAATGGGTTGGGAAGTTATCTAAGTTGGAGCAATTGGAGTTGTGCCTTTCAAATCTTCCTGTGCCGTCAACGGAGTTGGGTTGCCTACCTCGACTTAAAACACTCACCTTACCTTGTGTGGATAGTTTCGACTCGGTAGTCATTGGACCACAATTTTCGCGCTTGAAAAATTTGTCCAAATTGCATCTTTGTCACTCTCCACTAAGGGAAATTCAACTCGATGGGCTTGAACTATTGGGAAATTTGACTGTGACATATTGCAAGTTTCTTGAGGGATTGTCAGTTAATTCATTGAGATGGAGGAAGCTGTCTAGAATGGAAGTTGAAGAGTGCCCAAAGCTTCTTCAAATTCGATTTCTTGGTACGATGGAATCATTGGAGAGGCTCTTAGTTGAAGACTGTAAATCCCTAGGAGGGTTGTATGGTTTATCAAACTTGAAGAAGCTTGAGACTTTAAAATTCCACACATGCCGTGTGCTACCGGTTATTGAGGGCCTTGAAGAATTGGAGCTTTTGCAGAACTTGGACTTCTTGGGGTGTCCATCGTTGAAAGTGTTGACTAATCTACCCAACTCAAAGATACCAAATGAATGCGTCATAGAGGTATCGAATTGCAAGAAGTTACCAGATTGCAATTATGGCTATTACGGGGATTATAGAGAGGAGATTCTTGACTGGACAAGGAGGGGATTAAACCAGGTGCGCCTTCCTTCGACCCTTCTCTTATTTCTCAAATTTTAAATTTTCGGAAACACAGGCGTAGGCATGACTTTTCTTTCCCTTGTTCCGTTTACTTTCATCTTTCTCTCTCTCTACGTTCCACAGGCAACCGCGTCGTGTGGTTCTTTCTCTGTTAACATTTCTCAATACTTGGCCTTCTTCCTTTCAGGAGGGTGCGGCACAGTTCTTGAAACATGGCCGACCGCTCATTGTACAGGTACGGTCTCTTCTACGGACCCAAAATTCTTCTCGCGTCGATGAAGTGAGAAAATTTCTTTTTTCTCTAATGTGTTGGATGAAAATTTTATCTTTCGTGAACTCAATATATTCTCAAATATCGAAGAGCTTAAGTATTGTAAAATGAAATTAAGGTCGTTTTCAAAAATAAGTTGCAGTCTCTAGAGATCTTTGTGCTAAAACGAAAATAATAAACATTCCCTAAAACCAAATTAACTTGAAATTTTCTTTCAAATACGGGGGAATCCGTAAGCAGAGAGATGAGTTTAAGGTAGAAGATAGAGATCCTAAAATATCACTTGAGTCAAATTAAATTTCAATTACAAAATTTTGACCTACAGGGAGTAGCCTTGTTAATCTAGACACATAGATGCACTTTGTGAATAGTCTAGAAGGTAGACGCCTGAGATGATCATTAACTCTTTCACAAGTCAACCATACAATTATGAGTATAATAATTTCTTACACTGGCAATTGATGTAATAAAAATCTTTCATATAAACAAGAAAGTGATTGCGTCAATATTTCCCCAACCAAAGATAAAAATCTCGCACGTGGGCACAAAAGTAGTAGCTCAACCGTAGTTAATTGTTCGAATAAATTTCTTTTAAATAACTAATCTTTCCCTTCGTATTTTAAATGAAAAAATAAATATATAGAAACGAATATATAATTAATGTATTTGAGGTGTTACAATTGGATGAGCCATGAGAAAAAGGAATAGTAGTGAAAAAACATATACCGAAAACAGAGGTAGCTTATAAGCAGTACCCTTTGTAACAATGTTCTACTTGTCCTGCTACGCCTGTCAGACTAACTGAATGGTTTGGCATTCTCCATAAGAAGGCAAGCATGTGAAAATAGTACAACTCTTATCATTTGCCCATATTTTACTTATTGCTTGATATTACAATTTTTTCTCGTCAAAGGATTTACTCCAGATTTCTATTAAACACATGTAGAAAACAGATAATTCATGATATCTATTTATCTAATCACACAGTGAAACATATTGTTTTGTTTCTTTTCCTGGTAGCTGAATCTGATTAGAGTGAAATACGAAGTAGCCAATGAAATCTGGTTGAAATATGCACATACTTCATGGACATCGAATCATTATACTGCTATATTATTGGGTAATTATGTTCATCAAGTTCTTTTTTATGAATACATGTCAAAAGCTAATAAAAGCAGGGACTTTTGATGAGACATCAACAATCATCGCCTGAAGTTAAGATGGCTTTCTTGAGGTTTTCCTACTCTAGATTGTAGAATGGCCAATTTGCACTTTAAAAATCTAGTAACTTCCAAACTTTCACACAATTAAAACGCCAAAAACCAGGGAAGTTGAAAATTTTTGAAAGTCTGAATTTGTACTTTTGTTCTCTCAACATAGAATTTTATTTTTTATTTTTTCCTTTGACGCCCCTCTGATAATGTTTCAGCTACTTTTGTAGATGCTAGAAGAATTGAAGGTTCCTTATCACGAAGAATGGGATAAATTGAAATGGACTGGATACCCGAGTTTAGAGACATTGTATTTTCACTACTGTCTAAACTTGCGAAAATTTGACTCCTCAATTGGGAAGATGAAAATTCTTACTCAATTGGACATCATTTGGTGTACGAATCTTCGAACTTTACCTGAAGAGATTGGAGGACTGGTGAATCTGAAGCACTTCTCTATCAAAAAGTGCTCCCAAATGGAGAAACTTCCATACTCTATAGGGAAATTAGGATCATTGTCTAAGTTGGATATATCATCCTCAAGAATTACAAGTTTACCTAATTCAATTGGCAATGCAAGACATCTGTCATTCCTAAATCTATCAGGCACGCCAATTGTGGAACTTCCAATTTCTATCGGAGAGCTTACACAACTCGAGTTACTTTCACTCAAATATTGTCGAAATTTGGGGGAGCTTCCAGAATCAATTGGCAACTTGACATCATTACAAAAGTTGAATCTCTTGGGGACAAATATTGTTGAGTTACCTGATTCGATTATAAATCTCAAGCAATTGAAGGTGATGAGGATGGGATTTAGTCCAATAAGGAGGTTACCTGCCAGTATTGAAATGCTAGAGAAGTTGGAGGAGCTCCATGCCGAACATTGTGAACAACTTGTAGGCGAACTTCCGACTGAAATTGGCAAACTATTGTCTCTGACTATGATAGACATTTCATATACCCAAATTAGTGCAGTGCCAATGGCAATCAATTACCTCACACGACTCCAAAAGCTGGATTTAACACATTGTAATGAGCTTCAAGAGTTGCCAGAGCTTCCCTTGAGTTTGCATTGTCTACGTGTTCACTCAGCATCATTGCGGTTAGTTCCGGATCTTAGTAACCTCACAAATCTAGTGGAAATGCTTCTGTCTAACGGCTTTGGACAAGCACCTACCCAACCATCAAACCCAATGCAAACTTTCCGATTGCAATGGGTTGGAAAGTTATCTAAGCTAGAGAAGTTGAGCTGGGGCCTTTCAGATTTTCCCATTTCGTCAACAGAGTTGGGTTGCCTACCGCGGCTTAGAGAACTCACTTTATCTGGCATGGACAATTTTGACTCGATAGTTGTTGGACCACAATTTTCCAACTTGAAAGATCTGTCCATATTGTGTCTTCATAGCTCTCCACTAAGGGAAATTCAATTGGATGGGCTTGAACTATTGAGTAATTTAGGTGTGAGAGAATGCAAGTTTCTCGAGCGACTGTCAGTAATTTCATCAAGTCTGAGGAAGCTCTATAAAATGGAAGTTTTAGATTGCCCAAAGCTACTTGAAATTCAATTTCCCAGTACAATGGAATCATTAGAGGAACTTCGAGTTGGCTATTGCGATTCACTGGGAGGGTTGCACGATTTATCAAACTCGAAGAAGCTGAAGGCTTTGCGGATCTACCAATGCAATGGGCTACGGGTTGTTGAGGGCCTTGAGGAATTGGAGCTTTTAGGTTTTTTGTATCTTTCTAGGTGTGGATCGTTGGAAAGATTGACTGATGTATCCGACTCAAAGATACCAAATGAATGTAGGATAGAAGTATGGGGTTGCATGAAACTAAGTAGTTATGAGGGTACTTACCAAGGTTACAAAGAGATGATTCTTGTCATGACGAGAATGACATTCAACAAGGTGCGCCTTCCTTCAACCTTTTACTTATTTTTCAAATTTTCATTTTTCAGAAACGCATGTAGGAGGCATCACATTTCCTCATTTTTGCTTGTTCCATTTGCTTCCTTGTCTCTCTGTCTCTCTCTTGCATGTCTTAATTCATACTTTTTTTATATAAATCTATGGATTATGGTTAGGTCCACTATTAGTGTAAAAGAAACATTCATTATTTTACTGTCTGAACTTCATTTTGTAATCGAATTTTTCAACGTGTCAACCATCCAATGGTGAGTACGTAAAGTGTTTCGTACATGAGCAGAGGGCTTAATAAAGATCCTTTACATAACTAAACAACGATTATATTAATATTTCACCTAGCAAAGATAAAAATCACGCTCTCTACACTTATCCATTAGAGTTTAAAATGAACTAGTAAATTATATAAAAACAAATATACGACTTTTGTATTATGAAAAATTTGGAGTGGTACTTATTAGATGAGCCATGAGAAAAGTAAAAATAGTGAAAAAAGGTATACCAGGAGCAGAGCTTATATGCAATACCCACTAGTCAATAATGTTCTACTTATCAAGCTATGCCTAGTAAACTGTAACTGTTTGGTTCACAGTCACCTTAGAAAGGCAAGCATGCGAAATGGTACAACCCTATCATTTGTCAAAACTTTAAATATAGCTTGATATTCATTTTTTTTCTTGTCTAAGGTTTATTAAACAGAAAAATTCGTGAAAAAAAGAAGAAGAAGATGCTTGTACAAAATGAATAGTTCATGATATCACGCACATCTTTATCTAATCAAGTGGCAGAATGTATGTTTTTTTTTTTTTTTTTCCTGATAGCTAAATCTAATTAGAGCGAAATATGAAGTAGCCAATAAATTGTTGGTGAAATATCTACATAGTTAATAGATACATAATCATCATGCTGCCAAATAGTTTGTATAATTATGTTGAGTTCATCAAGTCCTTTCATATAGATATTTGCCGGCAATTAATAAAGCTATGGATTATGATAGATCTGCTAGCACTTGTTTGCATAATTAGTTTTCACATGATGTGTAAACCAAGGTGTATAATGTACACATTGGTTTACATACACCTTGGTTTACGCATGATCCATAAATAAAATAAAATATGCATTGTACCTTAACTATGATATGAAGCATTGGAATGGTCGGACTTCAAAGCAGATGGATTGGATAAGAAGACTGATCCATTTTTTCTTGTACCAGGAAGATGCAAGGGAAACAGATGCAGAAGAATCAGTGATGGACACCAATAACTACTATTCTCAGAACTTGCCATTGACTATAGGTTTTCTATGGTCTCCAGAACCCGACACTGAGCTCGATTCTACAAGTAAGTCACTGCTGTTAAAATGAATATACTGTCATCCTGTCACACAATTAACATCTATTAGCTTATCAACGTACAAAAAACTAACAGGAATTGAACTAATCTTTGGATGTTCTGCTGCTATTTTGGATATAATATCATCTATTAGCTTCCCTCAATAGTACAAACTATTCTTGCAGGCTTGAATAATTCCCAAGTTCCTTCACGAACCACATCTTCGGATGTTTCCAGAAGTTCATGCTCAATTCTATAAGCAAAAGGTGACTGATTCTAGCAATGGAGAGATGAATAAATTCACAATGTGATCGAGTTTGGGAATCTGTGAAATTGCCAGAAGTACTGGAGTTTGCTCTAAGGACATGTCCCCCCTCTCCCAGGTCCATCACAAGAGAAACTTTATGTGGATTTGTCCGAGGAAATTAATTCCATTTTGTGAAAACCCATTTGTGTGCCACATCGATTTCCGATACATATGATACTTTTCTCAAAGGTGCGCAATATCGGACCAGGTCAAGCTCTAGGTATTGGTACGTTCTTCTAATTATTTGTGCCTTAGGTCCCTCTTTTTTTTTATGCCGCGAGAAGTCATTTTTAAGCAGTGAAAGAAGAAGACGACCTAATTCTCCAGATGACCCAATATTTTGGAGTCAATTGCGATGATTGCTATCAATTTTTTGGTCATATGCAGCAAGGCACTGTTTCATTATCCATTTTTGGTAGATTAATGGTTCTATCAAAGTTGCTCAAATAACTAAAGAATGCCAAAATACAAAAAAAGAAAAAATAAAATGAACGAAACAATCAAGCTGGAGATAGACTGTATCTGGGGATGTTGATCATTAATCTAAACTAGCTCACCGTACACATGAACTTGAAAAGAAAAAACAACAGTGAAATAAGAAAGTGGTGACAACAAGCCTCTTGACAAAACTCTTCTCCCTTTGCAGATGTGGAGGAGACCTCTAGTCCTATGTGCTACCGATCGAGTTCCCGGGAAATGGATTATTGGACTTCACTGGATAAAGCAGGCCGCCTGGGGACTAGTTTTCGAGTTAATTACGCTGAAGCTACTGTAGAATGGCTTCCATATGCAATATATGGAGAGCTAGGAAAGACTTGCTGCATAATCAAGTTGCTTCTCCTGTTGACGTTGGGATGAATCCCCTAGTGTTTGCAGCAAGATATAGCATCGAAGGGTGCATAAGCTGCTGCAGAAAAAGGTTATTCTGATTTGGCATTTGCCTGAAGTGTATTGGTATGCTAGGCCTTTAATAATTAGTCTTGTGACTGTTTTGGATATTTGGGCAGTTAGTGTTTACGTTCTAGTTGGAGCTAAGGTTGTTGCTTGAGTAGTGTGCTAATAATATTGTTAGGTTTTGATAAATTATATTGAGTTGACAATTTGATTGAGATCTTTGGTTAATCAACTTTGAGGATGGTAGGTCTCAAGTTTTTTTTTTTTAATCTCAGTAGGTCTCGAGTTTGAAAAGGTAGAATTTGATGTATTTAGGTTTCATTGATTCACTAAACGATGATTATCGCCACAAAAATGATTCTGGTCACCTGTTAATTATCACCGCAAAAACAAAATATCTTGATTAACTAAACAATAATTCAAGTGGTTTGGAAGAGTTATGCCGATGATTGTAGGGAGCTGCACGGTGAACTTCCTCCTGAACGGTGGAGATCGGACCATTTGAGAAAAGCAAGGGTTGGGATCAATTCGTTGAATTCTGCCAAAACGGACTAGGTAAGATGGGCAGCAAGAAAGGGTGACATCGTGAACGTCGCTAATATCGTGATCAAACGGTCCTAGATTGAAACAATCTGATCCAAAGGTTGGGAATAACAATAGGCTTGAATTCCTCAGCAAGTTTTGCATGCTAAGGACGCGATCGACGCATTTCCAAAAGTTTATTTACCTTTTAGACCATCGAGATCATAATCGATGAAGCTTGAGACTAGCAGGGCGAGTGATCGACCTCATGCTACATTTTGCAAAAGATTGTCAAATTGTAACTTTTTCTGCTATTCATTGGAGAAACAACCCCGTAATAGTGAATAAATACAATGATCTCATGTCTCTGATAGAGAGGCCAGCAACATCATGTCTTATTTTCTTATCAACTAGGATTTCACCTGCGTTCTTCTAATCCATCACAACCTTATTAAACTCATCTAAGTGGTCTTTGGTGGAAGTACGCTTAGACCGTTGAAACAGAAACATCATCTTCAACATATGATAATTATTTAAATCCTTTGAGCCCGAAATTTTCCTCATAACACTGCAGCATCTCTCTTCACCACCACTTCTATTAAAATCTCGATGGTATCAACATGATTATACTTTTTGCCCTCTCCATTAGCTTTATTGGCATCTTTATCATTTCCAGAAACTAAGCCTTGCCATCCAATGTCTCATCTCGCTTCACCAGCCAAGTTGTTTCTCCCGTTAAATTTTTGAATTTCTATTTTGCTCTAGGCATAGTTGCAACAACAAAATTTCCGAACAACGATCATACAAGCAAAAACTCCAAATCAAATCCAGAAAAGATTCTAAACTTAGTTCTGATACCAATTATTGTAAAATTAATGTAAAAACTAATTGAATCCTATTATTAAATCAACATGCAAGAATGATATGACCAAATAAATCAATGAGGAACAATAAGGAACGCATGAAGTCCCAATGTGGATATCTATTTTATAGGGAGATTAGTTGCAAATAATCCACACTAATCAATCTAACGAGTATAAAGTACAATAGCTCACATACTCACGTGCTTCTGAACCTTAGATTCCACCTAAATCACTGTTTAGCCTTGTGGAGAATTACAGTTTTAAACACCCGTATCTCCGGAAAGAGAACGAGGATGTAAACTCTTCGCGCAAAAAACGATCACCGTGTGTTCCTCTTCCTCTTCCTCTCCGCGTGGCTAGAAGGACAACTCCACCTTTTCTTTTCTTTTTGCGCTGCTGTGGTTGAAGGGGATGAGAAAATTAGAACCCCCGCCTTTTCATTTTATTTCCTTCGACAAATCTACTGACCCAACAAGTGCATATCTATATATATTTATGAGAGTCCCTTCTTCTTTTGTACGGCCAAAAGAAGTCTTTCCTCCACATGCGATATAAACAAAGAGCCCACGAAGTCGAAACGGTCAAAAATAAATAATACTCTTCCTCGAACAGAAAACAAAATCAAATTTTCCATTGCCCAAAAAATCCAAATTTGACTCGATTAAAGCGCACACCGAATTTGAACAAATCAAAATCCTTCAAGGTTTCGTACACATCTCAAACTCGATATATAATTTAACAACAAAGCAGGTCGCTAAGGTATTAGTAAAGATCTAGCATCGCAGGTCACAAGTTGTTGCAGCAAAAAGTTAATCCCCAGCTTAGTTTGATGAAGAAATGAATTTAACTTACCCGTTAGTAGACTAACTCATCTTTTCCTGCTCTAGGTTGATGAGATGGAGAAAAATCCGGAAAACAAAAAATGTATAAAGACAGCATTGATTGTTCCGTAGGCGTATTACATTGAATCTGCAAGCCCTTGGGGTTTTTCCAAGTGAGAAGTCTTCGCAGCCGGGACAGGAAACGTACATGTCTTGCAGGATAATGCAGACGTGGTGCCAGGAAAAACTGAATGGATCTGTATGCATTATGGTTAAGGGTATAGAAGCTGAATCGATGGCTCCATGTGAATACTAGCACTCTTCTTAATAAACCACTCAAGTGATTTGTGGTCGAGTGACAAGTTTCCTAGAAACCGGAATGCAATTTGCATATGGAATCTACTCTGCTTTTAGATAAAACAAGCTGAAGTAGGCAATTTTGGGATGTCCCAAATGATGATCATTAAATCAATCTTGCACGAACCCCTCCAAAATCTGTCAAGATTACTAATTAATGATCACTGTTTGGGACATTGCAAAATTGCATACTTCTGCTTGTTTTCTCTGCATTTCTCCTCTTGGTCTTTTGCACTCTTCAGTTACTAGAGAAATTTGTAGAATCATTCATTTACCCACACAAAACAAATAGCCTTCTCTCTCTGACCACTTAATAGATAACAGTGACGGAAATTGACTGTAAAGCACTCAACTACCAAATTTAGTTGGATATTTGGAATGTTTTCATCGTCATGTAAAAAATGACTCCTGATGGCATAAAAAAAAAAGATGACATCTGACACAAAGATTCAGGCAAACTCATTCCAAATGAGGCTACTTCTTTCAATTTCTATCAATCAGCCATCACAACTACTAATAAGCTAACAAGTCACCTGCCAGCGCCACTGATACCAATACATTTAATGCTACGCTGGTTCTATATTTGCATAGTGCCACACTTTGAGAAAAAGTATCATATGCATTGGAAATTATTATCCAAGTTGTTGAAAATTTGGACGATGCTTCCATGTGGCAAGCAATCGATATTCACAAAGCGAATAACTTCCCTCAATGAATGGACAGTTAGGGCCTGTTTGGTAACCATCCAAACAGTGCCAAATTCTGATTCTTTGTTCCCGGAATCAGTTTCGGCCTAGAATCGCGTTTGGTAAATTTTTTGTTCCCGGGAACAGATTGGGAACAAAATCAAGAATAAAAAAGTTGATTCTTGTTCCGAACGAATTTAAGAATCAAAATCAATAAATTTTCTTCTTCTCTTCGTCCATCTCGCGACCGCCATCCACCATCGCCCGCCACCGCCCGCCACCGCCCGCCACCGCCGGCCGCCGGCCGCCTCCACCACCCCTGCCGCCGCCACCGCCGGTCCGGCGAGCTTGCCGAGGCTCGCCGGACCGGGCGAGGTCCGGCGAGCTTGTCGGAGGCAAGCCCGGCCACCGGCGAGGCTCAACCTCCCGGACTGGCGAGGCCGAGCCTCGCCGGTGGCCGAGCGGGCCTCGCCTGGCCGGGCGAGGCCTTGCCGGGGCCAAGCGAGGCCCGCCTCGCCGGGGCCGGGCGGGGCCGGGCGAGCCTCACGACGCCCGGCCCCCCACGGTGGCCGGGCGAGGCTCGCCCGGCCCGCCGGTGGCTGGCCGGGCCTCGCCCGCCCCCCAACGAGGTCGATCCGGCCACCGGTAGGGCTCGGCCTCGCCGGCTCGCCGAGATCTGGCTCGGCCGAGCCTCGGTGGGGCTAGGCGAGCCTCGCCGGCTGGCGCGAGGCTCGGCCGACGAGGGCCCGCCTCGCCGGGCCGGCGACGCTCCTGAGGTCGCCGACCCTCGTCCGGCCGGTTGCCGGTCCGGCGACTAGCCGAAGAAGAAGAAGAAGATGAGAAAAAGAAAAGAAAAAAAAAGAAAAGAAAAGAAAGGAAAATGAAAAGAAAAAAAATGAAAAAAAATGAAAAAAAGAAAAGAAAACAAAGGAAAAAAGTAAAAAAATTATTTAAAAATTAAAAGAAATTGATTTGGAACAGAATTAATGAACACGGTACCAAACGCAATTCTATTCCAGAATCAAAAATTTTGGACAATTACCAAACGGCTTAAAATGCTTAGAATCAGTTCCCGGGAACATAATAAAAAAGAATCAGTTCTAATCAGAATCAGCTCCCGGGAACAGAATCGTTACCAAACACGCCCTTAGAAATCCTCAAAGCGAGTAGATCCACACGCAAACTGCATTCCCTGCACTTGAGTTTATCAAGAAGAGTGTTCTCTTGGAGCCATTAATTTAGCTTTCATTCCCTTAACCATAATGCATAGAAATCCATTCAGTTCTTCCTGACTCAATGTCTGCATCATCCTGCAAGACAATGTACTTCTCGTGTCTGCCCCAGAAGACTTCTCCCTTGAGAAAACCACAAGGGCTTGCAGACACACTGTAATATGCCTACGGAACAATCAATGTTGTCTTTTTTCATTTTTTATTATCCTGAATTTTCTCCATCTCATCATCCTAGATCAGGAAAAGATGAGTTGGTCTTCTACCTACATTGGAGGACAATAAAATGCAACTATGATCCATTCACCATGCCCTAATGTCCAAACATTACTGTTTTTTGCGTCACAAACATTCATGAACTGTAGGGAAAAGCCAATCACAACCGCAACTCTACAAGTACAAGGTCAATGACATAGCCATCCTTTTTTCCAAAGGACACGACCTCAACATTACTATCATCCACCTATTGTCAATATATATACATCTCTATATATATATTTGATAAAGGAGTCATCTGGTTACGATAGCAGTGTTTCTATAATCCATAAAAAGGATATGCACATCTCCAAACAACAACCAAACTCAAAGGTTCAATTCAACCATAAACAACTTATACCTAAAAGATACCATTATTAAAACATCCTCCTGAAGATGAAAATGCTTTCTTCCTATTTGTAGCTCGTTGAAAACCCGAATAGCAAGATGAATGGAATGAGCAACTACAGCTCAATAAGTAGTGCATCTTTTTTAAGTAGATTGAACGTTCACTACGCATCTTTATAATACAATATCGTAACTCATCAATCCCTAATTCAGTATATGATATACATAAAATATCAAAGATTGATGATATCTTTTCAATAAAACTTAGTATAAGATCAATTAAAAATATCAAGTTACAATAACAAATCAATCATCAATGGTTTATTCTATTGATCAATCTCAATTAACTAAAATGTCAATAATCTATTCAATAAACTAATCTAATGCTCAATACATAACTATGACCATGCTTAACGCTTGTGACAAACACAACCAAGTTTTCGTTTCTTGAGTAGGTCTCCTTTTATATCAGCAGGTGGTTTGGCTTAGAAGGATGTCTTAATAATAGTATGCATACTTACCCCTTCAATAGATTCTAATCATAGCGACATAGGCATAATCCATTAACAACATTCTCCAATAACCCCTGATTAAATCGTGAATTCATCTCACAAATTAGTTCCAGAAACCTAATTGTATGACCTTTTCTCAATTCCTTTTATCAAATATGCTGCATCTCATAAACATTTCACAATCAACACATATAGCTTTTGGCAATTCTTTTACAAAACATTTAATCAAGACTTTTATAATTGATTATTTCAAACTATTTCAAATATTGCCTTCCAATGCCTTGTCAACAGACTAAAAATGTAGTAAATGCTCGATCTAGTTTATACAAAAAATATGCTTTTCATAACTCATGCTCTATTAAATCTCTACTACTTTTAAGATATGAGTTGGCAAAAGATCGCTTGAAGTGCCAAAAGTTGGCACAAAGGGATAGTTAAGTACAAAAGTTACGAAAGTGATATTTAAGTGCCATTTTTTTAAATAAAAAATAGGACACTTGAGTGCCACATCCGGTGAAGCTCGCCAGAATTCTACGTAGCATTTTTTATTAATTTTTTTTCGCTTACATGGTTAGTCGGAAGGCTGACTTAGCAAATCACACACAAAAACGATGTTTTGGTATAATTTGAATTTTATATTAATAATTAATTAAAGTAAAATTTAAATAAATAAATAAACAATTAATTAATTTTAAATTAGGGGTGGGATGGGGAGGAGGAGGGAGGCAGCTGGCGGCCGAGCGCTCGCCCTCGCGACCGCCGCCTCCTCTCCACCGATGGGAAGGTGGGGGAGTGTTGGCCGTGGCTGTCGAGCCCTAGCTGAGGGTCGGCGGCCCCAGCCAACCAGCAATGAGGGCTTGTGTGCCCTCGCTCAGATCTGGGACGAGGATCGCAGCCCTCCCCCAAATCCGGCGGGGGTCACCAGCCCTCGCCAGGCCAACCCAAGGGTCTTCGCCTGCTAGGGAAATTTAGATTGTGGAGTGTTATGTCATCAACAACCAAGTAAAGTCTAAGGTGTTGAATGGCAAGACTAAGAGCGCGTTTGGTAACGTTTTTGTTCAAAATTGTTCCCGTGGAACAGAAATAGAAAAAAACTATTTCTATTCCGATGAACAATTTTTGAACAGAGAACGTGTTTGGTAATTGTATAAAATTTATGTTCCTAGAATAAAAAAAGAACATAAACATGTTTGGTAAAGTTGTATAATTTTTTTTGTTTATTTTAATTTTTTAATATTTTTCTTTTATTTTTATTTTTCCTTTTTCCTTTTTTCTTTTCTTCTTCCTTTTGGCTGCTCGCCAGCCTCAACCATGGTCGATGATCGGCCGACAAGGGCCGACGGCCTCGCTTAGCCACGGTGAGGCCGAGCTCACCCAGCCACCGGTGAGGCTGGCCTTCGGCGAGGCTCGACCTCGCCCAGGCGGCGCGAGGTCAACCTCGCCCTAGCCTGGCGAGGCTTGGCCTTACGTTGGCTGGGGAGGCCGAGCCTTGCGCGGCCACGACGAGGCTTGGCCTGCCTCTCCGGGGGCTGGCAATGCTTCGACGAGGTCGCCGGCCCTCGTCTGGCTAGTTGCCGGCGTCAGTCATGGCTAAGGCCGGTGACCGGCCAAAGGAAGAAGAAGAAGAAGAAAATAAGAAGAAAAAAAAAGAGAAAAGAAGAAGAAAATAAGTGTTTCTCGGAAGTATTCCCTAAAACAAGAAGCAAGTTTTTTCCACTTCTTGTTTCTGTTCCAAATCTATTCCTGTGAACAAAAGTATAAACAAACGCGGTTCTGTTCTTGGGAACAAAAAAACAAAAATTTGTGTTTCGGGGAACAGAAACAGAAATTGCCAAATAGGGCCTAAGTAGCCAGAAATGATGAAAGATGCCAATAGAGGATGAGTTAATGGAGGGGGCAAAGAGTATAATTATAGATGAGGTGTTAATAGAGATGTCTAAAGAAAAAGATGCCATAGCAATGTAGCCCACTTAGATGAGTTTAATAATCTCATAATGGATCTTGAAGAATCTTGATGAGACCCTATCTAATGAAAAACAAGACATGATAATGTTGGTGTCTCTACCAAAGTCGTTATTAATTATTACTGGGGTGTATAACAATTGTGGTAAGTTAATAGATGGAAAATATATTCAAACTAATGGCAGTAAACCATCCAAATGTGCGGTTCAATTCCTGATTCGTTTTTGTATTTTGGTAAGCTAGCACATATTGGTGACAGGATGACCGTACAACAGTGACTTCTAGAGTCGAGCTCACTGCAGGGTTCGAGAGACCCTACAGTTAGTGGCGTGTTCTACTAATGATATTTGTTGGTCTCCGTCATTGACACTTCCGCATTTGTTTCCATTACATCTTCCTAGTGCAAGAAAAAGTGAAATATTCTTCTCCAAGTATTGTAGCATAAGAAAATTTAAATATCATCCAATCCATCCGCTTTCATGTCCGAACATTAGAATGCTTCATATCGTATTCAAGGTACATTACATTTGTTATTTAAGGATTATGTAGAAAAATCAATGAATTGCTCATAATAATTGGTTGATAAATAGTGGAAATAGGAGCACTAAATAGTGTAATATGACTTAATAATAAAATACTACTCATATGCCAATTCGTTCCATTTTTATAGATTAGTAGGACACTACTAACACCCCAATCAACTGCACCAACCTTTAAGATTGGACTTACAACTTTTATTGACATAATTAGCAAGAGGCCTGATATTTATGTTACCACTATGTCATCTTCAATTATTTGTCAAACTAGATATTCTTTAAACATAATTTTGTCAATTGGGTTGAAGAGAACATTTCTTTTATTACAGAGATGTACATATATATATATATATATTCATTTCAGATTCCAATTCCAATCCACTTGATAGCACAATTCACATGGTAAGTGCTGGCTAGTTTTAGTCACTAAAGTGGCGGAGTTAAAAAGAAAAAAAAAAAGGCAAGTTAATGTCATCATAATGCACTTTGGTTGCATTTGGTAACACATTTGCAAAGCCTTCTACAAAATCATATGTTTACCAAATAACATTTCTCTTAAAATTATTTTCCAAAATATTTTTCAATTTATTTTACCGAATAATCATTACTTTGCGTGCTTTTTAAAATTAAAATCTTTGCATTTCTCCTAAAGAAAAGCCAAATCATCATTACCATAGGTCCGCAGCCATTAAAGCTACTCCTATCTCATCATGCATAATCGATCGTGGGACAGTGGGCCAATGGTAGAAAATCTGTGTGGCGCAACTCAAAATAGATGACACTATAGTCCATGATAGAAATTCAGGCAAACCGCTCAACTTGTTATTTAATTTTCTTAAAGTTTTCTATAGGCTCATTTAGCACCTCCGTAGCCCCACATCAGTGCCATTTTCTTCATTGGTGAAGCGGCCCAAATACTCAAAGCAATCGGATTTTTTTTTTAATATCAAATACTCAATTTTTTCATAAGGGCTCTCAGGGCCATTTTCTTCATTGGGCCCCTCTTCATAGGCTTCACTCCCAACTATGACTCCTTCCTATTGAGCTACTTCACTAGTGTTGCGTCGACTATACCTTTTAAGTACATCGCCAGTGTCTTCCTTGCCTTCTCTTGTGGGTCTCAAGAACCCATGAGAAAAGGCAAGACCTCGACGATGCAGATGACAATCACAAGGGCATAGCTGATGTTAACATTCGTGAAGCGGCCCAATAAGAAGGAGGCATAGCTGGAGGCAAATCCCATGAGGAAGGGCATGGTGAAGAATATGGCCCCCGCCAACATGATCATGTAGCAGATATCAATCCAATTAGAGGTCCGGCTCGCCATCATTGACCCAGGGAGTGAGATCACATTGAGCATCCCCATTAGGGCTTAACTTGAACGTCAATTATCTTCGAGTCCTCCTTTATGTATACCACTACCTAGCTCATCAATCCTATGTCCTCCCCAATTAAAAATAAATAAAAAAGAAAATCTTATTTAGCATCACAATGTTCCCACATAAACCATAACTATATATACAAGAGGTTGAAAAAATAAAAATAAAAAACATTTTGTCCCCTATTTTCCTCCATTTTCCTTGAATTTATTTTCCTTATTTCATAGTTGAGCTATAAATTCAGATCCATTCGAATTCTAAGTTGTTGAATTCATTCAATAGAAGTTTACCCAATGCTGTAAGTATCAAGTTAAATAAGTCATTGTTTCAAGTTCTTAATTAGATATTGTGCCCTGTCGCATAATTTGATATGTGAAGAACATATTAAGAAGAGTAGATCAAGATGATGAGTCTAATTAGTAGGAGTAAGCTTTGTTGATGCACGAATCGGGCAGATCCTCAAGGAGACGGTAATGGATCGTGTTGGGAATGACTGATCCCCGAAAACCGGATTCGACACTTAATCGAACCCCTAAATCAATGCGGAAGACGAAGCCCGGGAAAACACGTATCACTGATCGTAAAGCACACCACGGATTCGAGCGTACCTTGTTAGCCACGGATTAGACACCAATGCTGAAGATCGAGAAGAAATTCTGGTCCCGTTCGATCCGATGGCGCCTTGAAGGGAAGAAGAACGTGCCGTTTGCCTTACTGTTCTTTTTGTCTTTTTGGAGAGAGAGCGAGGGAGAGAACGTACGTACGTTCAGCCAAGCGTTGTCTTCTCTCTCTCTCTCCTCCCTTTTATACCTTCCCCTTCCACGGGCCCTATTCCCGTGGGCCGGGCCTTTTGGGCCCAGCATGGGCGGATGGGCCAACTTAGGCTCATCTCATAAATCCATCATCTCCCACTCGCACATGGTGGGCCGACATAATTCTCTTTATCTCTCTTCAGCATTCATACCGGTGAATAATCCGTGCGACCAGCATACTTTGAGAGCTCGTTGCCATACATCTGTTAGGAATATATAGCAGCTCATAATGGGTATCACACTCCGAGTAGATTTAGTATGCAGTACCCTAGATCGATTGATCACATTTATATCTCTCTTGATCTCTTTCAAACAATGATATATATATATATTGTATTCACAATTATGATTATCCCAAAGACAGTCATAATTGGTTAACCGGTGAATACAAAACTACAATGTGATTCTCCAAAATCGATCTTCCTCTTTCCTTCAAACTCTCAATTTCAGTTCAGCTTGCTTTTCTAGAAATGCCCCATTAGATCGAATCAAACTCATGACCATTGGCAACATCCTAAGATAGCAAACACTAAATAGAAATCTTGAGAATAAGTAAGAGTCATGAGGGGACTAAAAATTGAGGAACTCTATTCCTCAAGAGTCTCACACGACATAAAAAGTTGAGATCAAACTTTTGCCACTCTTATTGGTCGTCTCATGCATACGTAGTATGAAATACGTATTACGGTATTAACTCCTTTCCCATGGAGCGTATGTCTACACCTTTCAATACCGTACAGATGATAGTTCAAACATACCCAATGTCTAACTTGAGTTCACGTATCTACTCATTTACAAAATTCATCAGAACTCACATCTTGCATCTTAGACAGATAAAGTAAAATATGTGGGGTATTTTACTCTCGGACATAGTAAGTATTATGTCATCATCTTAACACCCAGTTAAGGCGACATACGTGTTTTAAGCTTGAGCTCTCGATTATCACCTAGATAATAAGCTTAAAAACAGTCTCATCTCTATTTATCACACAGTAAATAGAGGCGATTACCCGTGTGAGTGGGCTAATATCATAACTGTCCGACATACTTTCCTAACTTAAAGTAATGCACTGAGCATTAAGATGCATAAAGATCAAACAAAGATTCATAGGCATTAATGATGAAAAAACATAAATTCATCATATGTGAACACTTAGGGAAAATTATAATATTCAGTACATTAGCCTCTACGCAGTCCTAGAGATTTCATATGGCCACAAAACACATCTCTAGGTACTGGTTTTGTCATAGGATCTGCTACTATTCTATGCGTAGTATGTACTCTAAGTTCACATCTTTTCGTGCAATCATATCCATGACAAAATTATACTTGGTATCTATATGTTTGGTCTTGTCATGATATTTTGGATCTTTGGTGTACACTTTTGCTGCTTGGCTATCATAATTAACCAACAATTAATCTGCAGCACTTCCAATAACACCTAAATGATCCAAAAAAATCTCTTAAGCCAAACATCTTCTTATACTGCTGCTGATAATGCCACGAACTCAATTCCCATCGTGGACAAGGCTATACACTTTTGTTTCTTACTGCTCCAACACATGGTGCCATTATTCGGTAAGAGAACAAACCTAGAGGTAGATTTCCTTTTATTTAAATCTCCTCCCCAATCATCATCGAATAGCCTTAGAGTCGCAGATCCTTTCCATAATAACTCAGCGTATAATCAGCAGTCCCCTTTAGATACTTTAGTATTCTTTTAACGGCTTTCCAACGTGCTTGACCTGGATTGGATTGGTATCTGCTCACCATTCCAACTACATAACATATGTCAGGTCTTGTACACATCATAGCATACATCAAGCTCCCAACAGCACTAGCATAAGGAACATGTTTCATTTGTTCATTCTCTTGTGGAGTCCTTGGACACAGTCTATGGCTCAATCCTTCACCTTTTGCAATAGGAGTGTTTATGAGTTTACAATCCCATATCATTCATCTCAAAGTTGGAAGACAACCAACTTTTGACAGTATGAACAAACTCCATATTACTTCCGGCAATTAGTATATCATCAACATATAATGATATGATCACAAATTGATACTTGGATCTTTTGATATATATACAATGATCCTCATCTATCATTGTAAGATCATATGCTATTATGGCATTATGAAATCGTATATACCATTGTCTTGACGACTATTTAAGGCCATATATCGACCTCCAAAGTCGACATACATTTTCTTCTTGGCCTTTCACTATGAAACCAACAGATTGTTCCATATATGTTCCTTCCTCTAATTCTCTATTGAGGAAAGCAGTCTTTACATCCATTTGATGTAACTCAAGATCCATACCAAACACTACTGCCAGAATTATGCGAATCAAGGTAAACCACACTACAGGAGAGAATGTATCTTTATCATCAATATCTTCCTGTTGATTATACCCCTTCGCCACAAGGTAAGCCTTATGCCTTTCTATCGAGCCATCAGCCTTTCGCTTTATTTTGAGAACCCACTTGTTCCCAATAGCTCTGCGTCCCTTTTGAAAGATCAACAAGTTCCCAGACTTGGTTTGATTTCATTGACTCTATTTCCTCTTTCATTGCATAAATCCATTTTTCTTTACTAGGGCAATTAAGAGCCTCATTAATATTTCTTGGCTCATCCTCATCTTGTGGAGCAACAATAAAAGTTTCCCTTTCAATGTTAAAACATCGACGGGGAATACTTTGGCGACTTATTCACCGTATGGGAGATTGTACACTTAGCACATCATTCCCTATCATGCTCCCACTTGGATTAGGTAATGATGATGTCGTCACATCAGGTGGTTGCAATTGAGAATGAGTTGAATTCAATTTATCACTTCTCATATTACTCCCACTTGGACGAACTCCACTAATATCATTATCTTGATCCAAGATTTCAAATAGGAAGTAATCTTCTCCTATTTCGCCCCTTTTAGGAAATTCATCCACTAAGGATGTGACATCCCATGATTCAAAATTCAGTTATTCTCCCACTTTCCTGCTCACCTATGAACACATACCATTTCGAGTGTTTGCAGTATCTCATTAAAATACTCTACTTTCATTTGGGACCATATTTCCCAAATTTGTGAGAGGATTCATTATAGGCAGCACAACCCCATGACTTAAGAAAACCTAAGTCCGGTTTTCTACCTGTCCATAACTCATATGGAGTGGAACTAACTGATTTGGAAGGCACTCGGTTAAGTATATAGGCAGCAGTTAACAACGCATCACTCCAAAAAGTGATATGTAAGTTAGCATGCACCATCATGGACCTAACCATTTCCAGTAGGGTTCTGTTTCTTCTCTCTGCAACACTATTTTGTTGAGGAGTATATAGAATAGATAACTGTCTTTCTATTCCTTTTTCATCACATAATTTTCTGAACTCATCAGATAAATATTTTCGACCTCGATCGGATCTAAATACTTTTATTTTCTTGTCTAATTGATTTTCTGTTAGGTTCATAAACCTTCTGAAACAACTTATGCTTCAGATTCATGAGAAATCAAATAGACACATCCGAATCGAGTATAATCATCTATTAAAAGTGATGAAGTAAACAGTCTCATGCCTTTCTCTCACATTCATTGAACCACAAACGTCATAATGGATTAAATGCAGAGGAACGTTAGCTCTTTTACCTTTTCCAAATGGTTTCATTGTCGTTTTCCCTTCTAGGCAATGCTTACATATGGACAAATCGACTTATTCAATATTGCCCAACAAGCCATCTTTGGCTAGTCTATTCATATGTTGTTGGCCAATATGACCAAGTCTAGCATGCCACACATTCACATCATTGTCACATGAAGTAAAAAACGTGAAACAAGGGAATAACATATTGACATCACCACAGTCAACATTCAGTACAATAAAACCATCCAGAAAGTGACCACAACCATAGTAGTTTGTATCCAAATACAAATCTACACCGTTATTACGAAAGTTCACACTAAAACCAAGCTTAACCAACATCAAAACAGACAATTAAATTTCGACGAATCTCCGAGCATTTAGAACATCATGTAGGAACAAGTTGCGTCCACCACACATGTTCGGTTGGCGTGTGCCAATCCTTTTAACTTTAGCTCGGGAGTTGTTTTCCACATAGATCCACTCAGTTCCAGTTGGTATTCGTCGGAATTCCACGAAGGATCCTTTATCCTTCGCAACATCGTCTGTTGCTCCTGAATCTACAGTCCACAAAGGATTGGATTCGGCCAATAATTCAGAACTTGACACATAATCAAAGTTCTCAAATGTACAAGAGGTGTTTACCTTCTTTGGCTCACAACAGTCGCGAGCATAGTGACCATTCTTGTCACAATTGTAACACTTCACCCTTGACATTTTCTTCACTTGAGGACATTTTCCTCTCTTGTGTTGGTTAACTTTTGATCTCTTGCAATAAGGACTTGATCATTTGCATTCCCACATATTGAACGAATCAATACGCTTGCGCTTAGAGCTCAAGGCCCTTTCTGAGCTAGGACCAGCATAGCCAATGTCTATTTTCGGCTCAAATGCCGATAGGCAGTCCTCTACTAGCTCAAGGTGGCGCACAACATCCTCTAGATCTTCCATAATATGGTCAAGAGCTTCTAGTGCTTCTAGCTTTTCCAGCACATATTGAATCTTCATATTCAATATTCCTCAATCGTTGCCGTTCATATCATCAATTACTTTCTTAGTTGCTGAAACCATCGATCTGAACACATCAGACTTATATGCACGAATAATTAATGTCTATCATTTATGCATCCCTTTTGCACAGACCCATCATATTAATGAACAATTTCAAGTAAGGTTTTAGAATCAAAAGGTCACTACGTTTCCAATCATCCTCCAAAAATCCTAACTTAAAACTATAATTAATATGATTGTCATATGCAAAATCAATTCTATGAAGCTACAAAAACTTCTAAACTACCCACAAACCTAATTACCCACAAAGAACCAGCAATAACAAAAAGCAAATAAAATCTTAACATCCAATAAAATAACAATGCTTTCACATGATACAACTTACATATAGGTTGCTACATCAACAACAATCGGTAGTAAACATTACATAATTAATCAAAGAAATAAATAGGGAATGTCCTTTCTAATCTATCACCAAAACATCTCGAGAAAACTCAAGGTACATTTGCCAACCATGGAAAAACTTTTGGAGAGCTCTCATGTCGCCACCAAGGCGCATTCACTCGCGCCATGTGGTGCTCAATCTAAGGGTTGAAGTTTTGGCCAACTCAATCCTATAGTACTCTCTTACAAAAGCTTCCACTAGCCCCTTGTAATCCGGGACCACGTTGATCTCCCATAGCCGATCTAACATTGCTTGCCATTCAGGTGGAAGAGTGTTCATCAAAGCCGACACCTTCTCAAAGTCCGGCATAAGGTAACCATTCCAGATGATTTCCTGTATCATCTGATTGACATTGACCATGTGTGATACTAAATCACCATCAAGCCACCGATAATCAGCTAACTCTTTCATCAGCCTTTTCAGTCTAGCTCTTCCTTCGTCCGTTCTTGGGATTGCGGTATCCCCGCATAACGCATCATAGTTCCCGCAACAAATGCGAACTAAAATGGATCACTTATAATCCATAATAAACAAAATGGAAAATACATAAATTTCCATGATTCATGCAACAAATGCAGAATAAAAATGGATTACGTACAACCCACACAGACATAATTGAAAAAAGAAACAAATTCCTTTTTTTTTTTTTTTTTTTTTTCGGGTCAACGGTCAAAGTCAACGGTCAACGGTCGTCGGTCAACGGGTCAACAGGTCGGGTCACCGGTCAACGGGTCGGGTCAACAGGCGCGCGGGTCGGAGGACCGGTCGGGCCGGTCGGACGAACCGACCGCACATGCCGTGCGCGTGCGCGCCGACGACATCACGCACGTCGGCCGGCACGTGCCTCGCGCGTGAGCGTGATGACGTCACGCGACGTCGCCCGCACGTGCGCGGCATGCGCCAGCTGATCGGGTCGGGTCGGTCGCCGTCCGGACCGCCGGCCAACCGTCGTCGGTGATGACATCATCGGTGACGCATCCGAGCGGTTACCGACCGTTGGATGATGTCACCGTGACGCGCACGCTGCCGGTCCGCGGACCGGCGCGCGTGCCGTTCGCTGGTCGCCGGCGCGCGCGCACGTGCCGGTTCGTCACCGGCGCGTGTGGCGCACGTGCTGGCCATAGCCAACGCCGGGCGCGTGGCGCCCACGCGCGGCGGCTTGTGGCGCGCGTGGCGCCCACGCGCGGCGGCTTGTGGCCGCGCGTGTGGGCGCGTGCGGCGTCGTCCGGCGACGCACGACATGTCGCCAGACTCGCCTCGACGTCGCCTTTCACGCAGTGCCTTCATAATTTGATTCCGACTTACGGAAACTCAGAAAAAAGGACGTACAGTGCTTGGGTGTCGGGATTTTTCGCCCCGATCCGTACTAGGCTCGATATCAATGTTGGGAATGACCGATCCCCGAAAACCGGATTCGACACTTAATCGAACCCCTAAATCAATGCGGAAGACGAAGCCCGGGAAAACACGTATCACCGATCGTAAAGCACACCACGGATTCGAGCGTACCTTGTTAGCCACAGATTAGACACCAATGCTGAAGATCGAGAAGAAATTCTGGTCCTGTTCGATCCGATGGCGCCTTGAAGGGAAGAAGAACGTGCCGTTTGCCTTACTGTTCTTTTTGTCTTTTTGGAGAGAGAGCGAGGGAGAGAACGTACGTACGTTCAGCCAAGCGTTGTCTTCTCTCTCTCTCTCCTCCCTTTTAGACCTTCCCCTTCCACGGGCCCTATTCCCGTGGGCCGGGCCTTTTGGGCCCAGCATGGGCGGACGGGCCAACTTAGGCCCATCTCATAAATCCATCAGACCGGAATGCTTTGAATTGCACCGCCAAAAATAAAAAAGTGGTAGGATGTGTTGTCCGCCGTGGATCTCCAATTCCCAGATCAATGTCTTTTTTTGGAAGGAGATGCTAAATATTGAGAAGGCATACATTGCCAAAGGACAATTGTATTTTGGAGAGGGAGATCATGGGCTTACTAAACTGGGCTTATTCGCGAGTTAGTGTGAACTATAAGCTTTTTCTTACTCATAGGGCCCGATTTTTTTCTTTCTTTTTTTCGGCAAGCTTGGCCTGACCAATGCGATGAACCAAGCAGAATTCTCCTTACTTTAGTACAGTTCCAAGAGAAGTGGTAGCTTATTCAAGCTACCACGCAACGCATAACGAAGCAATATGACAACATTCAAGAAAAGTGACAAGATTACGAGCGGCAGGTCAATATTCAGGACAAGTGGTCCATGCACATGATCTTGTAGAGCTAAATGCAACTCCACCAAAATAAAAAAGTTTGCTCCATCTTAAAATAACAATAGACCAATCCAATGAAATAGTCATCAATTAGAAGAAAAAAAATACTTTTCTCCCGTGATTTTATGCTTTTTCTAATCAAATCCTGATATTTTTTTTATTTTCTAACAAAATCCTTACTCTTGCGCAAATAGTCAAATGAAGATCTTCCAACACCATATTTGGCCAAACTCATCCGACATGATTGTCCAACAACATCAGGACAATTTATCGACATGGATGCTACCATGAAAAAAAAGGAAAAGAATAAAAAAAAGAATTCGTCAACATTGACAAAATGGTGCCCACATCAATCTCTAATGTCATTCGACAGTTGTGTGTCCAAATTTGGTATCAGGAGACTTAATGAGATAATTTGTGCAAGCAAAGAAATTTGATTAGAAATATTAAGAATTAAAAAATTCGTGAAAGTATAGGAGCGGAAAGCAAAATTTTTCCAGAAATAAAATATGGAGAAGTATCGAAGGAGGGGAAATTCTCACATAGAATGAGTTCAAGGCCCGACCACATACAATCACGCGGAGTTCGTACAAAAAGAAGCAAGAAGGATGATTTCTAAACTCCGAACATGACCACGACCGCGTGCGCAAATATGGTGGCTCATCTCCAAGCCTTGCTCGTCCATGGCTCGTGAGGCGGCTCATCCACATATCTAGCGGCCACGGCTCATCCGTCGTTGTGAGCCTTGACAGCGAGCTCGATATCCCAGTGGCCTCAACTGCGAGTTCAAATAGCAAATAATAAACAGATGAACGAAGTCGGGGGCTTCAGCACGGCATGGGCAGCAACGCCAACGACACTTAAACGTGCTCGGCCATGGATGGACTGTGCTAACGAGCAGCCAAGGACGAACTATATGCTGACGGCAGCCTTGAACGCATTCGGCCATCGACAGCCAAATATGGACAGTGACACCAGCGGAGGCTAGAAGCGACACCAGCAGAGGCTAGACACGGCACCGGCAAAGTGAAGGAGGAACTAAAATTAGGTGAACACACTCTTGAGAATTGAGATTACATGGTCAGTAGTCTGTGCCCTTTTCTTCTGCCACTAAAATCTCATCCTAGAAGAAATTAAAATTGCTTGTAGATATCATCTAGAGTCTCTTCTACCATCAGTTTTGTCCACTTCACAAACATTGGCACAGGAAAGACAAATATCTTCTCCTTTTAGATCTAGTCATCCATGACAGCACAATGCTAGGATCAAGGATTGAACATCTTATGCAACACCGATTGCCTACTTTGATCAATCAATCTTAAAATGAGTAGCATATGTTAAGTATCTCATTCCCTTCAAGGTAATTACCTCTTTTAATTTAGTCTATAGCCAACACCGATTTCAAAGGGAATATATGTCAGATCTAACATGGAAGAAGAAACCAGAGCCCTTTAATTTTCTTTTCCTGAAATCTATCATCTACCCCACTTCACATGCACTTCACATGCACAAACCCTAACTTGTATATGAAGTTTATAACACACTGAAAAATGCGTATTATTACCCTTCCCTTCATATTCTCCCATTTACAGCTTCCCACCAGAATCTTTCTCCACGATAATGAATTGATAGATAGAATAAGGTATTTAGTCCAATTCCTGCAATGTCTAGTCCAAGAATTGCCAAAAGCGACTTCTTCTTGTTGGAAGATAGATGTTGTGCAAACCTAACCGGTGTGACTTAATTCGTGCGTGGTAAGAAAGATAGAAATGTGCGTAGGGCTCCATGCCTGAGCATTCTGGAGCTACAAATCGCAATTGCATGTGAAGGGGCCAGCTTGGAGCAGGCGATTTAGAAATTTGGAGAAGCGTGTTCACGTGTTGAGAGATATGGGATTTGTTTATATTAACAATATTATTCCCCCCAAATAATAATGACGTTGAAAAATAATTTATGCGACCCATGAGATCTACAATTGTACATATCGATGGCATTATTTTGTTCTCGATCCAGTTATTTTGTATCGCATGGAATTCCCACCATTGTGTTCGTCCGACAGATCTACTTGGTACGAAGATCACGTATTAGCTTTTGTATAATGAAACTCTCTTAGGATGCTCATGTGACACTCGTGATAGGTCATTGAGGAATAATAAGCCAATAATTATTTTTATTTTTTGGTCGTTTTTGTTATTCGAAACTGTTAGAGGTAATAGGTTTGAGAGAGAAGAAGTAGTTGCTTGAAGTATTACACCAAGAGACATCAAGTTTGGAATGCTCAACAGTGTTACCTCCAAACAGTAGGAAACCCTAGAGTTTTTATATGCACGTTATTGGGCTTCGGCCCATATGGACCCAAATAACCATGCTTTTACCTATTGGGCTTGTATGTGAACATATTGTTTTGGACTATATTAATAATATATCCAACAATCTCCTCCTATGTTCACCATACAGCACAATCCAATAAGTTGGTCAGTGTAATGTTCAAACAAACATGAATCATCCACATTCAGTCCAAGACAATCAACTCGGATCGGTCAAAGAGTATTCCAGCAATAAAGTATTAAACTAAATCATCATGTGCAAACTAAATAAGTGAATCATTCTTATCATGAATATGTTCTCGAGATTAAAAATCCAAATCCCAAAATAAATCTCAGATTCGTTCACAACCAATATATGCATATTAATAAAGTATAAGTAGGCCAGTCAAAATAGTCTAAGGCCTTACAAATATAAGAAACAAGCATAATAATGTCCACAAAATAGAAATAGCAAAATGCAAGTCTCAAGTAAATGGACTTCATCAAAATAGGCAATAGCAGGTAAACTGTCAAGTCCCCACACGCTCTAAGTGATATATATTCATTCATCAAGTAGGTTATCCTGGTCAGGATCCCACTCATTAAGCTCTCCTCCATCTCTGCCATCCCCTGTAGAATGTCAAATATGAATTTCATATTATCATGAATTCAATCAAGTGAATAAAAACTTAGCACCATTCCATCAGGCGGAGAAGAACATATATTGATGTCATAAAGCATCATAATATCATGTCATAAGCATCAAGCCGCTTTCATAAATTATGAACAAGACTTAAACAATGTGATTTACAAAGAGCCATCAACTTAAGTTTATTTGTAGGAGAATAACTATTGTCTAGTTTCAAAGAACAAGACCAATAGTCAAGTCACTTACAACAACCTAGTCGTGTAATATCAAGTTTCAATTAAGAACAAGACAAATAGGCTTCTTATGTAAACAATTGTTTCTATGTTTCAATTTGGAATGTCACAATTACGATTCCTTAAAGTCAAATAATCTAGCATCAAGTTTGGAATGAGATCATTTAACCAAAAAGGATAGTCCAGTCTAGTTGAATTGTATCATCAAGTTTGGAATGACACAATTTTTCCAGATAGAACATTTGAATTAGGTTAAAGTCATCTTCATCAAATTTGGAATGAGACAACTCACCCTCTTCAATTAGTCAGCAATCAGAACATCAATGAAACATATAAACCGTGCTTATCATTGTAGCCAATAAAGAAAGATTTGATAATTCAAAACACAGGTAAGTAAATGGTAGTTAAGACTTGCCTATATAGTCTTTAACCCCAGCTTCCCACTGTTTTGAATAATCGATCTTTAGGCATACCTTTGGTGAGAGTATCGGCTATGTTATCCTTCGATCTCACATCGATCAAGGTGATAACCCCTTGTTCTCTCAGATAATTCAACAACGCATGTCTCGCCTCACATGTCTTCTTTTGAATTAAAGAGAGTATTCTTGACGACTTGGACAGCTGCTCGATTATCACAGAATAGGCTTAAAGAATTAATTTTTAGTCGAGTCAAAGGAATATCCATAATCAGATTCTTTATCCACTCTGCCTCTTCACCGCTGAGGCTAAAGCAAAAGTTCCGATTCCATAGACGACAATGCAATACAAGTCTGTCGTTTGGATTTCCAAGTAATAGCAGCTCCACCTAAAGTGAATACATACCCACTAGTGGACTTACTATTTCCAATATCTGAGCACCATGAGGCATCAGAATATCCATCCACAATTGGAGGATAACCATAATAATAAAACGCATAATCTTTAGTACCTTTAAGGTATCTCATTAGCCTATTAAGGGCATCCCAATGCTCTTTACTAGGATTACTAGTAAAACGACTCAGCATACCAACTGTAAAGGCTATGTCGGGTCTAGTGCAACTCATAGCATACATGAGACTACCAATCGCTCGAGTACTTTAACCGATCCACGCTGGTCCCTTCATTAGGACTCGCTATTATTATAATCACATGGTGTCTCACTCGGTTTACACTTATCGTATCCCCAAGTAGAAAGTAGATGCTCAATATAATGAGTCTGCTAAGGAGATGACTTGCCGTTCAAAGCTTACTTTCATACCAAGAATGGTATTAGCAATACCAAGATCTTTCATGTCAAATTCTTTAGCTAAAGTAGCTTTCACGTCACTCACTACAGAATGATCGGAACCAAGAATTAACATGTCATCAACATACAAGCAAATGATGACTATCTTATTTGATATAGAACGATGGTAAAGGCATTTATCTGAATAACTAGACTGAAAGCCATAACTCTTTACCACTTCATCAAATTTAAGATGCCGCATCTTAGGTGCTTGTTTAAGACCATATAGAGATTTATTTAATTTACAAACTTTGTCCTCAAGACCTTTCATAACATATCCTTCCGGTTGTTCCATGTAAATTTCCTCATTTAAATCCCCATTTAAGAAAGCTGTTTTTACATCCATTTGATGCACTACAAAGTGTTCAATAGATGCCAAAGCAAGAAGAATTCTTATAGTTGATAGATGACACACAGGTGAATAGACATCAAAATAGTCTATTCCACTCTGTTGTTTATAGCCTTTAGCTACTAAGCGTGCTTTGTATCTGGCTATTGATCCATCACTATTCAGTTTCTTCTTCAACACCCATTTACAGCCTATAGCTTTAGCCCCTTTTGGCAAATTTACTAGCTGCCAAGTGTGATTCTCTAGCAGAGAGCTCATTTCATCATCTATGACTTCTGCCCTCAGTAGAGATTCTCTAGATCTCATTGCTTCTTGATAGGAGAATGGATCATCCTCAAGATGGTAAGCAACAAAGTCTTCACCAAAACTTTTGGGAATTCTCTCTCTTGTAGATACTCTAACTGGAATTGGTTCAATAGCCAACTGTGTGGAATTAGTGTCAGAAGGGCCTGCTTCAAATTCTACAGGAGATTCTGAAATCATATCTGTAGATCCAGAAACATTCAAGCTTTGATCTCTGATAAACTTGTTTTCAAAGAACACTGCATCTCTAGATTCTATCACTCGTAGTAGATAGATCTAAAAACCTATTTGCAGCGCTATCTTCGCACTACCTAGATATACACAAGTAATAGTTCTAGATCCCACCTTAGGTTTTTTAGGATCTGGTATACTTACATAAGCAATACAGCCCCAAGTCTTAAGAGTATCATATCTACAAGGGCGCTTATGCCATATCTCATAAGGTGTCATGGACAACTTAGAGTGCGGCAACCTGTTCAAGATGTGATTAGCAGTTAGAACTGCTTCTCCCCAGTAGGAGGAAGGCATGCCAGCTGTAAGTAACATAGAGTTTAACATTTCAGTTAACGTTCTATTCTTACGCTCTGCAACACCATTTGATTGGGGTGAATAAGGAGCAAGTGGTTTCAAGTATTATACCTTCAAGCACAAAATTCCTTGAACCTTGACATAGTATATTCTCCTCCTCTATCACTCCTAAACCTCTTAATTTTCAAGTTGAGTTGATTTTCTACTCTAGACTTGAAAATCTTAAATTTTTCAAAAGCCTCATCTTTCGATTTCAACAAATAGACATGACAATATCTAGAAAAATCGTCTATAAATGTTATTAGATACTTCCGACCACCTTTAGTAATGTAATTTCTAAAATCACAAATGTCAGAATGTATTAGCTCAAGAAGTTGTGTGCTTTTAGAAATCAATTTAAAGGGTTTTCTAGTAATTTTAGCCTCGTGCACACACTTCACACTTATCAAATCGAATAGAAGTATCTAATGGAATGTTATGAGTTTTAGCTAAATGTTGCATTTTCCTGTAATTCACATGTCCAAGTCTATTGTGTAGCAACTTTGGATCGATCAAAGTAGAATTCACATGGTTTATGCTATCAAAGCATTTAAACTCAACCTATACATACCATTAACCATGAATGCACAACCAAAATAATATGAGTTAACAGATAAAGTTACTCTACCATTCATAGTTGAAAAAGACATACCAGCTTTATCAAGTAAACTCATAGATATTAAATTCTTCTTAAGTAAAGGTACTACTCTAACATGTTTCAGAGTTAGTAATTTACCTCCGAAGAAAGCACCAAATTTGCGGTTCCAAGATGAGTCACCTTTGCCTCACCACCATTGCAATTTTCCACGTCTTTCACTTCGTGACCTCGTGAGTAAATTCTTGTCATTTGTAGCATGACAAGTAGCGCCACCGTCCAACCACCACTCGAAGAGATGCTGGCCTTTCCATTCTTCATCATTCCAATAAAGGCTCGAGGCTCGATCCTCTAATAAGCATATTGGTCTCATTATGTGGTGTGTCGTTATTTGGCTTCCTTGGCAACTTACACTCGCTACCCAAAGTGACCCCACTTTCCACAGCTTATGGCACTTGCCCTTCTTCTTCTTTTTTAAGATAGTCTTTTTGGCCTCTAACTCAGTAAAGAGGATTCACCTTTTGGTGACTTGGACTTTTTCGAGGTTTATTGGAGTGTGAGACTAAGTTGGCAACTGACTTTTGTTGTCCCACTTGTTCCAAACTCTTCCTAGTGATATTTTGATCCTCAATGTGAATATACCTCTTTAATTCATCCAGTCCCATCTGTACCTTCACCAGTGCATTTCAGTCTTGAAAGAACTCCATTCGCCTGGCGCTTGCTCAACACAAGACCAACAAAGAGATTATCGGACATATCGAATTATCATCTTTCAGCTTGTTCCTCATGTTCTCAAATTCAACTAACTGAGAAGTGATGCTTGAATTCATAGTGAATTTAAAGTCAAAGAATTTCTCCGCTAGGAGGGTTTTAGATAACCCCTCTTGTTTTTGGAACTGAGCGTTCAAGTGATCCCATATCTCTTTCGCCGTCTTATACTCACTATAAGTCATAGCCAAATTAGGATTCAGAGAGTTCAGCAAGTAATCTCTACAAAAATCCTCATCTTTGTTCCATTGATATTCATTCACATCTTCAGTGGTAGATGTAAAATCGCTCAATACAAGATAGAATATGTCACGTTCTTTCATGCCAAATTGAACATGTAATTTCCAGCCATGAAATTCAGTAACATCATAAGATTGCAACTTTATAATATCATAGGAACTACGCTTTGCCATTTTAATCAAAGCAAAGTGTTAGAAAGAGTGCACCTTGAAGTCCTCGAGCAACAAAGTTGAATAACTCCCTAACCTTGATCAAACTACTTTGTAAAGATGGAATTTGCCAAAACAAACCCCAAAAACAGATCTGGAGCGCCCAAAAACCTTAAGATGGACTGCCTTTGTCACTGAAACTCGCTGGAAATTTTCGCCCCCGAAATTCGCTAGAAATTTCGTCCCCAAAATTCGCTAGAAATTCAGATGGAAACTTCCGGGTGCCATAACTTCTCCGTCCGACCTCCGATTGACGCGAGTGACCACTCAAAACGTTCGTAGCGACGAGTAGATCAAAGCCCAAGTGGTTTCACCCTCTTAAATTGGCTATAATTTTTGGGTTTTTGAATCAAAGATTTCGGTCACCCGAATCTTCAAACTCAGATCCCGGCCAATATCACCGTCGAAATCAAAAGTAAATTACAGCCGCGAATTCGTCTTGACGAAATCTTCAAGAACACACTTTACTCGCTCAAATCCGACACACGAACCTAATACTTCAAGATTGTTAGAGGTAATAGGTTTGAGAGAGAAGAAGTAGTTGCTTGAAGTATTACACCAAGAGACATCAAGTTTGGAATGCTTTCAACAATAATGTTACCTCCAACAGAGGAAACCCTAGAGTTTTTATATGCACGTTATTGGGCTTCGGCCCATATGGACCCAAATAACCATGCTTTTACCTATTGGGCTTGTATGTGAACATATTGTTTTGGACTATATTAATAATATATCCAACAGAAACTTCAAGATAAACTGTGATTTCGGTTACTCCTGGTATGATTGAATTGCTATATTTCAAGCTATATAGGTTAGGGTAATGTCACTAATGCATAATCGATGGCTCCTGCAGAATGACATGCTTATGTATATTATGTCTTACCACTCTTAAAAATTAGGCTTATGTAAAAAGCTAAATATCTGTTACCTGTGAATGAAAGAATGAATTCATGCCAATCAATTCAAAATAAGAGTGGACAAAATGGCTCCGTTTGTTTCGTGGAATATGAATGATTTGAAAAATATTTATCTAAAAGTAATAGCATGTTTCACTTAAGATAATTAGTTAATGAAAAATGTGTTCACTATCAATAACAGTATATATTTATATATTCAGGAAAATGTTCTCTAAATAGTTTATTTTTCACAAAATAAACACAACCTATAATTAAGTCACTGCAACTTTTTTATTAAGATAATAACACAACAAGGTTCGAACTTTAACACGATGTTCAATCAGGTTCATAATAATGCTAACTACCGTGCATCGACCTTTATAAGAAATCTTCGACGGATCTTGGCGAATGTCAGATCTCATTTTTTTTTTTTTTTTTGGTCGGTAATGTCAAATCTCACTTAATCATTAGAAATATAATCTGCTTTTCTTCATGTTCACAAAACTTCAGTCCAAAAGCCCACTATTGAATTGCTAAGTAATGCAGATCTTTGCAAACATTAATTATAATAAACACTTCTGGCGGCTTTTGTGTTTTTTTGTGCAGACTCTCGCTAATATATTGGAAAGCGATGAATATCTACTTTACCTCCAATTTGTTCCGTCCGTTTGTCCTCTTTTTAACTGTCTGTTTAAACTAGGTCAAATTAAGAGGAATCACAGTGTGTTCAAGGGCAAGAGATGAAGAAGAAAGAAGAGAGATGGGTAGGGAACAATACAGCAAGGCAACCATGTGGAGGAAGAAAGTGATCTTTCATATGTATCACCAACTGATCAGATTAGAGAGAGAGAGAGAGAGAGAGAGAGAGAGAGTGCAGAATCTCATGGATGCGCAACCCAACAAAAATCCATCCACCACCACCTCTCAATGATACACACCAGTTCACCCCTAGTCACGGATGCGTACAAAGACACCATCTTTGAGACCACATGTCCCCTTCCTTCTCCCTCCCTCCCTCCCTTCCTCCCTCCCTCCCCCAAAAAGAGAAAGTTGACAATACCACATAAAAGTTAAAAATGTTCAAATACTTAACAATTATCTCGTGTGACTCGATGCCCTCTGCCCTCTTTTTATTTACTTATGTGTTTTAAATTATTTTGATTTTGTTAGGATGACATGGCTCCCACTATGTGCACGCCATGTGTCCACCATGCTATTGTTTCACCAAATTCGGGCCAAAGTGCATGAATTGCAAATGGCTTATTTAGTATAATAGTCTTTTAGATTACTATGAGAATAATAATACGTTATGAGTAAAAATTCTTAAATGAGTAAATCTCATAATAATTTATAATTATTTATTAAGATTTTTTGTAATCTGTTATTCTCATAGTAGATTAAAGACCATCACTTAATCATTTCTCAATTGCAAACGGTAAAAGAGTTCACTGCATCAAGTGATCGAAATAAATTAGTGGCCCAATTGCAATGTCACCCAAGTTAAGCGACCAACCATGAAATTTATCCGACTGTGAACACTTGAAAAACATTGAGTAAGACCAAGCTCATCATCTATGGATGCATATACACTGTTAACTACCCTTTTTTTCTCAAAATCTTATGCAAATAGTCTCAGTTTCAAGTAATAGTGATGGTTCGACAAAAAAAGAAGAAGCAATAGTGATGGAACATTCTTCTTGTAAAAAGGCATCATCTATGTGTTGTATTTTTAAAGTTTGCAAAAGTGCTGTCAAATCTTCAAATTTTTCAAAAGTGCAACTAAATAAAATATTTATTTTAAAACACAATCAAATACTTTCGTTTCTTCATTTATTTTGAGTGACGGGAAAAATGAATGTGACTTATTTTTTCGACGACTCTCAGTTATGATAACGCTCCAATGTGGTTCTGTAAGCTAACAACTGGAAGAGCAGAAACGTAGCTAGCAACCATTTCGCTGGGTCTCCACGAGAGCAGCCAAACTTTTCATGGCCAACGATTTAAGCTTATGCCTCACCATGAGCGAAGGCCTGTTTGCGCTCCCTATCACCTAGCAAGTGTTGGTTGATGAGGGTCAATTGATCCTCACATGGCGGTCGTTATGGCTATAACTAAGATGGTAGCGCATGGTGGCACCACCACGAGCGAGGGTGCCTCGCCCTCAGGGTAGGGCCCAAGGTCCTGGTCGAAATATAATACACCAAAACAATATAATCTTACAATTTACGTCATTGTAAAATCACCAGAGAAATAAACGAGAAATAATAAAAACACTAAAAATTTATATGGTTCGGTTTGAATATCGATATCTATGTCTACGGGAAAAGCCAATAGCAAATAATCCATCAGAGAGAATCAGAGTTTATAATTGCTCACACGCTCGAGTGTTTCCCACACATAAATTTAACCCCAAACCCAAAATGTTTATAAATAAATAACTCATTTGATTATAAACTCATGGCACAAAACGCATTCAAATTTTAAACAAGACCTTATATGTACTCCCTTCAGCTTGACGTGTGCGGCTCCTACGTGCTGCTCCTTTTCTTTCTCTCTCATAGGGCTTCAGGAGACGTGCGGTTCAGCCGCTTGTCTCAAGCGGCGCTCCTTTTTTTACTTTTTTTTTTTTGGCTCCACGTGCAAAGACCTCTTTCTTTAATTATCATCGGCTAAAAGAAACCCAGCCCTAGAATACTGTGTGCACCATGGATAACCTGCAGAGGGATTCGGCTCCTCCTGCAAATAAAATAAGAGAAACCTTTGTTTTTTTTTTTTCTATTCTAGTTTATTTTCTCTTTTATGCAACTATAAGAAGTCTAAGAAAAGAAGAGCTTCTTCATTCAATTTGAAATCTACTGAGGAAATCTTTATTGACAAATTCAGTTTAATAAAGCATTATCTGAATTCAAACTCGAGACATTAATTTAATAGTCCTCTTGCGAGTGAATGCAAGATGGTTGGTCTCCCTTGCTATCCACAGAGGTGTTGCAGCACCATCCCTTTCCCCCTCTCTCTAATTTTATTTTTTTATTTTTTTAAGGTTTTAGCTAATTTTGCTGAATGGTGCCTACCATCGAATATCCTTGAGAATATTAAATGTTGCATTGGAATTGTTATATGGCTCTTAAAAGGAGGAGCTAATAGAGGTACCCGATTGCATATTTTAGACAAATCTTCACTATTTTAGAGTTGTCCAACTTGAATGTACTTTATTCAGCTATGAGTGTTGGAAAATTACATCTCAATCCTCTGGTTCTGCTAAAACATGAGTGGATTCTCAAATGGTCACGAATCTCCGTACACCGCGTACTACTCTAAATAATTCTCTCTATATTTTAACACTCAGTCAATTACCCATAAAGAATCTAAAATCACCCCTACCGAGGCAAAAAAAATTCTGACCAACCATTACCAATACGAAGCCAAAAGGGAGAAGGCGGAGAGCAAAGATCCACCACAACTAGGGGTGAGCGATTCCAGGTTCCTTACAGGTTCCGCCCGGAACCCGGAACCTACCTTGGGGTACAGTTTCCTAATTTTTGGAACCCGGAATCTACCCGTTGGAACTTGGAACCCGGAACCTACCCTATTACAGTTCCGTGGTCGGTTCCGTGTTCTTACAAGTTCTTTTTTTTTTTTTTCATCTTTAGTTAAGCAAAACTTTCACAATACTTATCTCGAGAAATGGCCACGCCAACTTATCACAACACTTTCACTTCCAAGACGTACTTCTCCATAACAGGACCCATAATGCCATCACTCCGAAATGAAGTATAAGCATCCATTGAACTATACAAGAAGTTTCATTAGCATCGACCATTTTTCTGAAGCTCTATGTTGGGAAAGTCTCTCTGTCACAGCTCAATGGGACTTCCTAACAACTATGCATTGGAAAAGTTTAGATCGTCTACTTAGGAAGACCCGTCAAATATGCAGTTGTTTGTCAACTCATCCTCAAGAAGTCTTTCTAACCTACAAATTTTTAAAACATGTATATGAAGAGCTATTGTGTACTTAATAAATATATTCATTACTTTGTGAAACAAGAGCTTTTCAGTCACACTTACCTCGGTAGACCATAAAGAACAAGAATGGCTGTAACTTCGCATTTCCTTGTCAATTTCTAGGTTGAGTTTTCATTCCAACAAGCCCGTGGCCTCCAAGTCTCGGGTGAACCTGAATACAAAAGCAATGAAACGAGTGTAAAATTGAACAGGTGAATCTTGCTCAAGGATTTACTCTGATTTCCCGAAAGCAAAATCGTAGATGTCCAATATCATACACTGGACACGCTTGCTCCTCGGAAAGACATAAACCTCTTTGTCTCGGCATGTGATGGTGGCCCCGCAGAAAACTAGCATCAGAATGGCACACCAACTTTGAAAGAAAACCCAAACCTCATACCATGTCGTACATTTTTTTCTCCAACAATAGCCTCATTAAGTGCTTGTCTTTCAACCAAAAGCATTGGAATTTGCTGATCCAATTTCATGTTCATTCCTTCATAGTAGTCTCGATCGCATGATAAAGTGGTTGACAAATACTAGTGTCCATGATAGCAGATTCCATGCACTCGAGGCATAAACTTCGTCCATCTCCCAAAGATATGTATGTTGTGTTCCACGACCGTCGAGGTAAAATAAATATCAAAAGAAAGAAAAACAAAAAAATGAGTACAGCTGATTCAATGCATTTAAAATATACAATCCGCAAGATTGTGGGAACAAAGCATGGCATTGCATTTACTTGTGCTAGCCTAGACCACTACCTCCAAACGCTTGCAACTACAACATCAAGTTGTGTTGTCATGCTCATGCGACGGACAGTACATTCGGGACCGAAAAGGATGGCATATATACTCAATCAAACCAGCTCCATTTGTTGGGATCTCGTGAAATGAAATAGAAGCTTACAATAGAATCAAAAGGTAAAAGACTAAAGTTACGTTAATGCCATACTCCCTTGAAATTGCATAAACATAATAGACAAGAACAACTTGGACTCAGCTTCTCTCACTTCAGTAGCATGCTATTTTAACAAATCCCAGGTTTACATACGGAAGGCTCAATGAGAAAAATATGGTCCACTTGTCACTAAAATGAACATAACATGGTCGAGTTAAATGACTTTAGTTAAATTCAACTGTCATACGTCCTACAAAAACATTTTGCAAGCTAAAAATCCAAATAAACTGAGATAAATCCAACCCTACCGTTTCATCGTCGATCAGCTGGTAGGCCCCCGCCGGAGTCTCCGAGGGCGTCCCACGTTGCCCCCGACCAAACAGGCGGAAGGAGAGAGAGAGTGGGGGTGCAACTGAGTTGGAGGTGGAGGTGGAGGTGGAGGTGGAGGCGGAGGCGGAGGCGAAGGGGTGTGGAGTTAAGGCTCATTAGGCGGCTGGGCGAGCGGCGAGCAGCGTCGGGGCGACTAGGAGAGTGGCGAGCGGCTTCGAGGCGACTGGGCGAGTGGCGAGCGAGCAGCGTCAAGGCGGCTGGGCGAGCGGCGAGCAACGTCGGGGCGGCTGGGCGAGCGAGCAGCCTCCACCGCGGGGACGAGCGACGTCTAATGGCGGCGTTGACGGCAAGCGGCTGAGCGGCGAGGCGAGCGAGGGGTGACGGCGTCCAACGGTGATGTCAAGGGAGATGGCTCTCAGCGGCGAGTAGTGGCACGGACGGCGCGACGGCTCATTGAGCTCAACAGCGAGACGGCTCATCGGACGAGCAGTGGGTGGTGGTGGTTCGATGGCCAAGAGGTGTTGGTGAGTAGGGCGTGGGGCGGCGGTGTGGTGGTGGGTGAAGCAGCAGCCAGCAGGAGGAAGGAAGAAGAAGAAGAAGAAGAAGAAGAAGAAGAAGAAGAAGGGGGTTCCGTCCGAGGAGAAAATATTGGGTACGTCTTATGTATCAACGTGGCAAACAAGAAGGCGCTCGCAGCGCGACACGTGTCCTCGTGGGACCCACAATTTCAGGCGCTCATTTTGAAAATTTCCGGTATCAGAGCTTCGGAGAGAGGGTTTACAATCGCGGGTTCTTTCTTTGCGCCTCTCTCCCCGACGAACTCCCTCTCTCTCGCCCTCGCTTTTCCGACCGCCGAAGCACCGCGAGCAACCGCGAACCAGAGGATACCGGCGAGACGACCGCGAGCAACCGACCGGCGTGCGACCTCCCCCTCTCTCTCTGCCTTCCGGCGTGCGACCTTCCTCTCTCTCTGCCCTCCCTCTTTCCGACCGGCGAACCACCGCGCCGCACCTCTGGCTCCGGTTCCGGCCCCAACTCGTACGTCCTTACTCTTTCTCTCTACTCGCGTCTCTGTCGCCCCCTCCCTCTCTTCGACAAATAACCACCGCGGGACCGGCGAACCACCGCGCCCCCTCTAGCTCCAAATCCGGCACCGGCTTGTCCAGTAATTCCTCGCTTTCTCTTTTCTCTCTTTCTCTCTGTACGACGGGGTGACGGAAGGGATTTTATAGGAGTTCAAATATGCCTGAAATGTCATTAGTAGTATGCTTTTCGCCCGTAGTTTTTCTTTAATCTTGGGTTTGGCTATTCATCATGCCGTAGGACATACTCCGAAAAGGCTCTAAAATGAGTGCTATTGTTGCAAATCATGGATAGTCCTTGAAAAGCCAGATCTGTTGTTCTTCCATATTGATGTTTATATGTATATTCCCAATAACTTTGCTGAGATGCACGGCAAATGCATCCAGTCTCAATTGATTATTGTCATGCAAAGTGTAGATTTTTATTGCCTCCGAGATCATTTGGTCATATTTGTTTCCGTGTGTTTGCGATGCTTATGGTATAGACCTATGTGATCTCCGATGATGATTTTTTTTTTTTTTTTTTTGGTCGGATTTTAACTTTCTCTCGTATTTGATCCAATTGCAGGATGTGGCAAAGAAGGTATTCTCGATGCAAGAATATTCAGAAGAATTGATAAATTCCTTTAGACAAGAGGTTTGTTTTCTTTTTTGTTTTACTATGTCTCATGAGTTCTCTTTGTTTCTAATATTATTCAGCCAGGACATGCTGAGGGTCGCTTAGACTTTTTAATTTGAATAAGGCATCTCTCGTAGGACATGATATGCAGGCTATGTCTTGCTCTAAGCCCGTTGGCCTGTCATTGACTTGTTAATTGAAATCATGAAAACATCGTTATGATAGCGTTTAGTGATTGCTGGATGCGAGGTGGCTGGTTTAATTTTGATAAGGGCCTTCCTTGACAGTTGTAATTGCGTTGATGGTCTAGATTCAGACCGAGGCGTGAGGGATAATGGGTTGACCTTTTAGTTGATAATGAGCCCAAAAAGTGATCTATATTATCCCAGGATGTGACGAGTCAACATCGAGGTGCCAAATGACTCCATCTATTGTGTCACTTGCCCCTACATCTTCTGATTGTTCTTTTTTTTCTTTTTCCTTTTCCTGATAAGAACTACATGGTCAAGATGGTTTAGGAAGAACATTCTGAAAACCAAAGGTGATAAAGAGATGAAGTAAGATTGACCAACATGTTCGAACTGCATGCATTTATCTCTCTCTCTCTGCACTTGTATGACTAGCCCGTATTTTATTATTTTATAAAATTCTGAAGCCTTTTAATGACCAGAATTTTTGGTGCTTATTCTGTAGCAACTGGGATTTTTTCCCCAAAGCACGGATATAGTTTATTGGCGTCAGCTCTATTAGTGATGGCATTGGCAATTTTAATTCAAGTGTTGTTCCACTAATACAGCAACGCAACTTTTCCAGGACATGTGGTGATAGCAGGTTTTGATCTTTTTTTTTTTTTTTTTTTTTTTTGCCAAAGGATTATGGATATTTTTCTTTATATTTTCCATGCCTTGATCCATTGCATTATGATTAATTGTGTTGTGTTGTGTTGGATAGATGTAATAGCATGTGGGTCTACGAAAGGATTATACCTTCTCGTTTTACTCAAATGAGGAACTTTCGATAGGACTTTGCGATTGTTGTACGTCCATGCTCTCCCCCTCAGCATGCGTAGTACCATGCAGATTCTGAGAACCTCTTTTGATGTTGCCACAATTTTTCTCACTTCTCATAAAGTACGTTCATGTAGAATTTTATGAAACCTCATTAGCTAGTTGTGGAACTAATCTTAAACCTGCAGGGAACTGTGAAGATCAATGCAGCTGACGTTGACATAATCGCTAATGAACTTGAGGGAGGTCAGCTTATGCCATGTGCTTGAACGCATTTATTCTCACTGGCCTGAGCTTTCTAGTAGTGTATGGTAAAATCTGAGAACGGCTGGATCGGAAGGTGGCTGAAAGGACCTTATGCGAGCATAAAGGTGATGCTGTTGCTGAAATTGTTCCTTGCTTCGATAAAGAATTGGTGGCACGAAAAATGGGATTTGTGTTTTTCCGAGGTTGTCCAAGTAGGATCAAAAAGCTGTATGAGTCGTGCTTCTTTTGGGGATACATGACTTGCTTTCTGGGAGATTGTTTGTACTCGCCGATTTTGGTTGCAAATGTTCAGCCCTGCATTTTTGCCCTTCCATGTAGTACATGCCGGGAATTTTGGACGGTATGAAAATCATGTACAATTTCGACGAACAAAAAATCATAAACCCACAAGCCTATGCTCAATAATGTGAGGTTGACGCCTGATCCCTACGTCAAAGAGTTGTTAGGAAGATTTTGACGCCTCCGTATCAAATTGGATAAATCTCATTGTTGCATGAAAGATTTTCTTTTTTCTCAATGTGAAAAATTCACTGACAGCTCATCATAGGGTGTTTATTGCTTGCAAATGCTTGGGCAGTGATCCTTGTTATGTTTGGAGTGCCAAACCTGAGATTTCTAGCAACATTTTGCTGATTTAGATGTACTTTTGAAATCATTAACCAATCTCTTGATCTAAAACAAATTAAATGCTGCATGTGATGCTTCTGACTTTGGTACGTATTTGTGTAAATTTTCATATTTGTTTCTCTCAGAAAGTAACATTTGAATACATTCTGATGATATCTCTTATAACACTGATATTGAGAGGGGATAGGGGTTGGAATTTCTTTTTCGATAAAAGCAACTGTCTGTGTTACCATGCTGATGTCTTGAAAAGCTCATTGTTGTGTTTGGGGTGGCTTTGAACCTGTTTTTGATCAATTTTTAGCCTTGGCTCTAGCTTTTGACTTTAGGTTTAGCTTTGGCTGTTTGGATGGAATTTTCATTTCATTTGGCAAGTTTTTAATATTGAACACCTTAAATTTTCAGTCGAACTTGCTGAATTAATTTAAGCTTTCTCAAGAATACAACTAACTAAAATATCGCTTTTACCCAAAAAAAAGAAAAAACTAATTAAAATATCGCAGCCAATTGTGATAGAAAATCTTCTTATACTGAACAATTTTCTTGGTTAATTGGTAATGCAGGTCTTCTCAGCTTTTGGGTTTGTTCACAAGATTACTACCTTTCAGAAAACTGCTGGATTCCAGGTGACAAAAACTGAGATGACTTTTTTTTTGGTTTTGTACAGAGTTTATAATTTAAGCAAAAAATTCTTGACTAAAATCTTGTTTGTAGGCCCTGGTGCAATTTTCAAATGCCGAAACTGCTTCTTCTGCAAAAAATGCCCTTGATGGAAGATGCATTCCTAGGTGACGGTTGTATTAATTTTTTGACATGGTATTTTGTCCAACTGGAACTGGTACATGTTGCCCAAAGTAATGCATATTTTGGCATGAGTTTATCACCTATATATTGTGTTTAAAGAATAATTCCTAGTTAAGCTAAAAATCAAATTTCTCTAGTTACAAAGAAGCAGTTCTTAACATAGAGTGGCATGTTCATGTGCTTTGAGAATTTCTTTTGGGTTGCGATAGCATATTCTCTTCTAGTGCACTCACATGAAGGTTACTGACTGACTTTGTCTTGGTTCACAGCTATTTGCTTCCTGAGCACATGGGGCCATGCACCCTCGGATCACATATTCAGCCCACACATATCTCGTGTGTGAAATTCCAGAGCCATCGGAGCAGGTGACTTTCTAATTGGGTTTTTTATACCAAGCCTTTGTTTGATGTCCGTTTCTTGATTGATCGACTGTGTATTTTACCATGGACATTTTTTTGTTTATCAGGGACTACACTAATCCATACCTTCCTGTTGCTCCATCTGCTATAGATGGCAGTGGTCAGGTAAGGAATCAAAAATCAACATTTGCTTTGTTGTAATCACATCCGCTGTTAGAATGAGGTGGGCTTATTATTTTGTCTGCCTTATGATTTGATTGATTTGATCAAACATTGCATTGTATGCTGCAGTTGAGTGTTGGCTTGGATGGGAAAAAATTAGAACCTGAGAGCAATGTCCTTCTCGCATCAATAGAGAATATGCAGTATGCAGTAACATTGGATGTTCTTCACATGGTATTTATTTTATTTTATTTTATTTTTAATTCTCTCATCTGCATTCTTGGGTAAGCATGTGTTTTAAAAGTTTGTCACCAATTTCGCCCGGTTCAGTCTTTTCAGCTTTTGGACCCGTACGTGAAGATTGCCATGTTTGACAAGAATGGAGGGGTCCAAGCATTGATTCAATACCCTGGTTAGTAAGAGCAGTGAATTTTTCTGGATGAAGAATATCTTTCTTGTATTAGGGTGAAAAATATGCATGCATTTAATGAAGTGCATGTTGGTTGTCACATTGCTGTCCATGCAGATGTTTAGACAGCTGGAGTTGCAAAGGAAGCTTTGGAAGGGCATTGCATATATGACGGGGGTTTTGCAAACTCCATATCTCGTATTCGCGCCATACAGATCTTAGCATAAAGGTAATTACATCTGCTGCCCCCTGTATTACGTTTATCTCAGCAAGTTGTGACTATCCTACACCGTGGATGTACACTTCCTTGCTTTTGATACAAAAGGCAAAACTCCCTCTCCTATATCAAGTTTTCCAGTTGAATTTTGAAAGATGCCACTTCCAATTGACCATTTGATCAAGAGCGATTACCATTCAAAGAGTCACTAGTATGTCAATCACTTGTTTTTAGTTTTCACTTAAAAACAGTTAAAGTGAAATCTGTTCCCTGTAGAAGGGCGAATGACGTGAAATATGTATAAACCTGATGAATAAGGGATGACATTATTCTATTTCGCCAGTATAAGCTGTTTCACTTTGAGAAAAGTGGTGAAACATTCATTGATGTCTCTGGCAACAAGAACTTTCATTGGCTGTTGACTTCAAATATGCCACACGTTCAAGGTTCTGCTCATCTCCTTGGATCTGGTGTTACCATTTTCAACGTGACCGTATATAAGTCACACCCATTTGCAGTTGTGTTTTCTGTGTCATCATTCGGGGAATCTGAACTCTCTTGTTTCCCTTGCTTTGAAAGATAAACTTAGGTGCTAGCATGATTTAAACTTGGTCCCTTTAACATGAGGCATTTTGTGTAATTTGTTCTTATATCATGAATTGGTGGGAATTTGAAAACTGAAGCAAGTGTTGTGAGCGCTTCCTTTTGTGAGAATGTACTAATGTTATTTTAAGATAAAATAGTACGGAAGCCTGGTCATTTTCGTTTAGACAGTTCTAGAATCTGCTGTTTATTCATCTGTTATTCATTGATTATTCTGTGGGGGAGGTTATGATTTATTAGCTTGGTGAATTGTTATGACTGGCTGGAAATAATTGTCTTAGTATTTTGTGCTGCATTTCAGTTTCTATGTTAGATATATACGGCGTGTCATAATAATTTTGTCTTGCCTTTGAATATATGCGAACATTAATTTGCTGATATTGTTCTCTTACATTTTTACTTTCGAAGAAAGTAGGTGGGAGATTGTTAATTGACTGATATGCTAACTATTTTTCCAGGTTAACAATGATCGGAGCAGAGACTACACAATCCCCAACACCCTGATGATGAATCCTCAACCTTCAATTCTAGGGCAGCAACCGGCTTTAGCTGTTGGTGCTTCTCCTTATCATGCTATACTACTAATTTCATAAACTAAATATAGTTGTCTCTACGCTAGACTATCTAGAGCTACATGTTAGTAATTTCAGCGTAATTAGAGATTGTTTCCTCTTTTCTTTCATTTGATGACTGATCTGATGTTAAAAAAAAAAAAAAATTGCAGATAAGCAACTTTGCTAGCATGTGGTTCATTCTCCTTTTCGTCTCAATTTTCGCAACTGGTATTCTTGAGCTCCGTTGGAGTGGTTTCAGCATTGAGGATTCGTGGAGGAATGAGCAATTCTGGGTCATCGGTGGTACATCTGCTCACCTTTTTGCTGTGTTCCAAGGGCTTCTTAAAGTGCTTGCTGGCATTGATACCAACTTCAGTCACTTCGAAAGTAGCCGATGAGGAAGGAGACTTTGCTGAGCTTTGTGTTCAAATGACATCGCTTCTCATTCCTCCGACCACAGTTTTTATCGTGAACATCATTGGCATTGTAGCAGGTGTCATATGCGATTAACAGTGGGTATCAGTCATGGGGTCCACTGGTTGGCCCGAACCATTGATTCGTCTGTTGTTATTTATTGTGCAGTATTTTATTGTTTGATCACAAGAATGTAACACTTTCGAACTTAATTCAGCACTTAAAAGGTCGAATACAGAACAAGTTCATTGGTCAAGCTTAAGTCGATGCCTTTATTAATGTTCCCACAATTATCGTGTAAATTATGGCTTTATTAATGTTGCTCTACGGAAAGCATTTCCCGCACGTCAATTAATTCTCTCTCACACTACTAATAATTGAAACGTGATGTTGTGTTCTTTGTATATTGTCAAATTCAAACTCGACGGTTGAATCATTGCCACTTTTCGATTTCATACTAAGTAGCAATCCCTTGACTCGCAGGTTTTCCAAGATTAGTAGGGCAGCGAGAGCTTTGCCTTGCAAGGTAACTAGCCACAGTTTGGATCAAAATAAAATCAACATCCGACAAGATCATTTAATACAAAGCTTTGTTCTGTCAAAAGAAAGCTGAAGGTACTCAAACGTAAAATTGAAATAGCAAACTCCAAACATAAAACTGTTATTCATTCAAATCGACAATCCAGTAAGCAAAAAAGCTTTCCCTATGTTAGGTACTCCAAGAGATTTATGCACACAAAGTAGCCCCTGTGAAAAACATTGCATCTCAATCAGCATGTTATTGGACAAATTGGCCATCTTTCTTGGTTCGACTCTTGCCAACTCATCTTCTCATGAAAGGCAATACTCACATTATCAAAACATGCCAGTACCTTCTTCAGAAACACATTGAACCCCAAAAGAAAAGTAAACCCCTCGAATATCTTTGCGAGTGCATGTAGAACCAACCTTGGTAACAAGAACTTCCTTGAAGAATTCTTTTGAAGAAATCGTATGAGCAAAAGAAAAAAACATAAACTAAACCATTCAATCACAGTATACATCTGACCAAAATAAAAAAATCGTAGTATGCAAAATAGTGATCTTTATCCACTCTTTCTATAGATGACCCATAGCAAAAGACCTCGCATTTCTTCTTGTCAAATATGTGGTTACGCCTCTTCATCATCCTCAACCATAATCCTCTTGCACGCTTCGTAGCACATGAACATCAGGTAGGGAAAACCTTAATGACAATAAGATTCTTCTTCTTGCACATTAATAAGTCCGTAACTCTTTAAAACCTGTCCACATCCATATAAGAAGTCATCGACTTCCCTCAAAGAGCTCTTTTAACATGACCCGAAACAAAAATCCCACCAATTTTAGATCTTTTCCTTCACCTGCAATATGACACATGCAGCACGAAATTTAGAATAAGAATGCTAGCAAATAAACCCTTTAGTTTATCGAATAAAACTTTTAGTTTTCTGTTTTCAACAACAAAAGTGAAACTTTTAGACCCTATTACCCCACATGCTCATTAACATGTAATGCAGCTGCATGTAGATTGTACAAAAAAAGGCAAGAAACCAGCCAGACCATCGGTTGAAATGTGCCCCGTACCATTGGAGTGACGAGACCTCTCTAGGACACTTTGAGGTCTCACAAGAAACCCGCCAGACCATCCAATGCACGCTGAACTGTAGCTCTATGTCCATATTCCCGCCTTCAGCCAACTCCACTACCTCATTAGGGTGCATCAACAAATGAGCCTCTATTATTTGATCCTTATTGAAAAAGATTTCAATTTCGAAATGCTGGTAAAGGAGATATTTGTGCTCTGAAATATTTGTAGGTGATTCTTCCACCTTTCCTATATATCCCCAGATTGGCAAGTCATCACAGTACATCTGAAATATATAAAACTGCTTGATTGTAGCTTGGATTTGAGAGACTTCTTCACTTGTCAACTTCTTTGCACACGCAACCTCTTGATCCTTCCCCTGTAGAAATTTTACTTCATATGGAGCAGTTACTAGGCGATCTCCATTCAATATCTCACCAAGAGTGTCCTGTTTCTCGTCCAAATAATCTTCATTCCTATCATCCTCATCATCAAAGAGCCCAACAGGGCCATAAATTTCTTCCTCTTTCATGCGCTGGATCCCGAACTCAGATGGGTAAACAGCCATGGAAAAAGTTGGACCACCATTGGGAAGGAAAGAGCTTACAAGGACAAATGAATCAACAACTGCAAAGTGGAGAAAAATCACACAATGTAAAGGCAAACCAGCAAGCCCAAGTGCCGCTCCCAACATCAATAAACTATATCCGTGCTTTGGGGAAAAAATCCCAGTTGCTACAGAATAAGCACCAAAAATTCTGGTCATTAAAAGGCTTCAGAATTTTATAAAATAATAAAATACGGGCTAGTCATACAAGTACAAGAGAGAGAGAGAGATAAATGCATGCGTTCGAACATGTTGGTCAATCTTACTTCATCTCTTTATCACACTGGTTTTCAGAATGTTCTTCCTAAACCATCTTGACTATGTAGTTCTTATCGAAAAGGAAAAAGAAAAAAAGAACAATCAGAAGATGTAGGGGCAAGTGACACAATAGATGGAGTCATTTGGCACCTCGATGTTGACTCGTCACATCCTGGGATAATATAGATCACTTTTTGGGCTCATTATCAACTAAAAGGTTAACCCATTATCCCTCACCGCCTCGCCTGAATCTAGACCATCAACTGCAATTACAACCCGTCAAGGAAGGCCCTTATCAAAATTAAACCAGCCACCTCGCATCCAGCAATCACTAAACGCTATCATAACGATGTTTTCATGATTTCAATTAACAAGTCAATGACAGGCCAACAGCTTAGAGCAAGACATAGCCTGCATATCATGTCCTACGAGAGATGCCTTATTCAAATTAAAAAGTCTAAGCGACCCTCAGCATGTCCTGGCTGAATAATATTAGAAACAAAGAGAACTCATGAGACATAGTAAAACAAAAAGAAAACAAACCTCTTGTCTAAAGGAATTTATCAATTCTTCTGAATATTCTTGCATCGAGAATACCTTCACCGCCACATCCCGCAATTGGATTAAATACGAGAAAGTTAAAATCCGACCAAAAAAAAAAAAATCATCATCGGAGATCACATAGGTCTATACCATAAGCATCGCAAACACACGGAAACAAATATGACCAAATGATCTCGGAGGCAATAAAAATCTACACCGCATGACAATAATCAATTGAGACTGGATGCATTTGCCGTGCATCTCAGCAAAGTTATTGGGGAATATACATATAAACATCAATATGGAAGAACAACAGATCTGGCTTTTCAAGGACTATCCATGATTTGCAACAATAGCACTCATTTTAGAGCCTTTTCGAGTATGTCCTACCGGCATGATGAATAGCCAAACCCAAGATTAAAGAAAACTACAGGCGAAAAGCATACTACTAATGACATTTCAGGCATCGCTGAACTCCTATAAAATCCCTTCCGTCACCCCGTCGTACAGAGAGAAAGAGAGAAAAGAGAAAGCGAGGAATTACCTGGACAAGCCGGTGCCGGATCTGGAGCTAGAGGGGGGCGCGGTGGTTCGCCGGTCCCGCGGTGGTTCGCTGTCGAAGAGAGGGAGGGCAGACAGAGACGCGAGTAGAGAGAAAGAGTAAGGACGGACGAGTTGGGGCCGGAACCGGAGCCAGAGGTGCGGCGCGGTGGTTCGCCGGTCGGAAAGAGGGAGGGCAGAGAGAGAGGAAGGTCGCACGCCGGTCGGTCGAAAAGAGGGTGGTCGCACGCCGGAAGGCAGAGAGAGAGGGGGAGGTCGCACGCCGGTCGGTTGCTCGCGGTCGTCTCGCCGGTATCCTCCTGGTTCGCCGGTTGCTCGCGGTGCTTCGGCAGTCGGAAAAAGCGAGGGCAGAGAGAGAGGGAGTTCGTCGGGGAGAGAGAGGCGCAAAGAAAGAACCCGCGACCGTAAACCCTCTCTCCGTAAGCTTCTGATCTGGAAATTTTCAAAATGAGCGCCTGAAATTGTGGGTCCCACAAGGACACGTGTCGCGCTGCGAGCGCCTCCTTGTTTGCCACGTTGATACATAAGACGTACCCAATATTTTCTCCGTCCCGAGGGAGGGGGAGAGAAAGAGAGAGAGAAGAAAAGAAAAAAGTGGGTGGGAGTGGGGAGCAGGAAGTGACGTGAGGAGAGGAAAAAGGGGATAAAAGACAAGAGAGAAAGAAAGGGAAAGGGGGAAATCGTGGGGTACTTTAGAGTTTTTTTTTTTTTTAAATTGTAAATTTAACCGGTTCCGTTCCTATGGGAACCGGGAACCCCGGTTCCTAGAAAATGGAACCGGGAACCGAACCGGTCTTCTTAGAACCAGAACCGGTAAGGAACCCGTGGTTCGGTTCCCCGGTTCTCGGTTCTACCCGGAACCACGCTCACCCCTAACCACAACAATAAAGAACAATTCTAGAAAGCAATCGCGTTTCGCAAAGATCATTGCTATGAATCGATCACGTCGAACAGACAATTTTGCAGCATTAATTGGACTTTTGTCACATGCGTTTGTGTGTGTGCGCAGTAAAAAGTTGATGATGAGAGCTTTGGATTTTCAATGGTCACTCGATTGGGCTCGATCTCCTCCAGAGAATGAATGGCCCCAATGGAGGTTTTATCTTTTCTTGGTACATTTGGTTCAGCATTTTCGAGGGTTTTCAGCCCCGAAAACCCCTTGAGGAAATGCTTTGGACCGTTTGGTTTAATTTTTTTGCTGGCTTTCAGCTTTCAACTTGCCTTCAAAATGCTGAAAGCCCAAAGCTAGTAGGGACTGGACTTTCAGCATTCAACGGAATTTTAAAATTATTTTTTCTCTTCCAAAACTACCCTCATTAATTTTTCATATTTCTGATTTTGCCCCGTTTATTTTATTTTTCTAATTGAAAAAGGAGGCAGCTCTTCGCCGGACCGGTGAAGGCTGTGGCCGCCGCCGAGCCAAATCTAGCTCGCCGGCGGCCATTGGAGGAGGTTGCCCGAGGTTGGGCGACCTTCGGCGAGGGTTGCACAACCTAGCCGAGGGCCGCCAGAGGTCGGGTTGGGTGACCATCGGCAAGGGTCGCTCGACCCAGGGGTTGCGCGACCTAGGTGATCGTCGCCTGGGTCTCGCTGCCGCAAGCGGCCCTCACCTGGGTCTCGCGACTCCGACCGCCATCGCGTGACACTCGCAAGACCCGGGCGAGGACCGCCTGCAGCCACAAGATCCAAGCGGCGCGCTGGGTCTTGCAACCCTCGCCGGAGGTTGCTCGACCTCGAGGGACCTCCTCCGACAACCGCCGATGAGCCGATCTAGCTCGCCGGCAACCGTAGCCCTTCCCCTCGGACCGGCAAAGGGTTTTGTTCAATTTTTTTTTTTAAAGATATATATATATATATATATATATATTATATCCATCAAAGTTCATTGTGAAAGTTTTTATTGCCAAATGCATATTCAACTCAAAGTCTACTTACTAAATTTTTTTACCAAACACAATTGTATTTCTTTAAGTAACTTTAGGCTTTCAGCATTTGCATTGAGTTCAAAGCCTCTTACAAATGCTAAACCAAATGTAGTGATGCATGGGGTTTTGAGGTGTGGTGGTCATGCTTCCTTCTTACAAATTTACTTTCAGACAAAGCACAAAACAACCACGGGTTTATTTCAATTTCCATTGGTATTCATCTTTTCCTTGTCATCTGTCAGAGAATCTGTAGTACAATGGAGGGGAAGGAGCAATGGCCCAAATGGGACGTGGATGGGACGTGGTCTTCGTCGTGTTGGGATTGTATTCTTGGGACTAGGAATGATCTTTTCGTTAATTGTAAAGAATGTATTTTTGGATTGTAGTAGAGGATTACAATTAGTCGTGAGATGAGGTAAGAGACACATTCTGACCCTGGCTGTGCCTCATTGTCATCTCTAATTTCAAATCCGCTACTCAATTTATGCTAAAAATTCATTTTTATATAAAAATAATTGTGTTTATAAACAGTGAGAAGAGTAGAGTAAGAAAGGTTCATATAACAATGTACTACCTTTCTAAAAGGAGCCTCATAAGAATGCCTTGCCATGCTAGGCATAAAAGCAAGCGGAGCAAATAATGAAAAACATACTCTTTCATTGGTATACGCTACACCCTTCATATATATTTTGGTCTTATCTTCTTTTACCGGTGTAGTTAAAATAGCACATTTCTCTAGAAAAGAAAATGAAATTATTTGACATAATGATACTTATGAAAGTATTTACCGCATAGTAGCCTAAAAAAAGACACTAAGATGTAATCAACAGGTTGTGTTATTTACAGCTCTTAAAAAAAGAAAATTAATAGTTGATCGATCTAACTAGCTTTTTTTTAAAATTATAACTAAACAATATCAGTTCTCATGATGCTAACATTAATACTCCAGAAAGTTAGTTAATGCAACCCCGATTGCCTACTTTGATCAATCAATCCTAAAATGAGTAGCATATGTTAAGTATCTCATTCCTTTCAAGGTAATTACCTCTTTTAATTTAGTCTATAGCCAAGAGCCCTTTAATTTTCTCTGAAATCTATCATCTACCCCACTTCACATGCACTTCACATGCACAAACCCTAACTTGTGTATGAAGTTTATAACACACTGAAAAATGCCTATTATTACCATTTCTTTCATATTCTCCCATTTACAGCTTCCCACCAGAATCTTTCTCCACGAAAATGAATTGATAGATAGAATAAGGTATTTAGTCCAGTTCCTGCAATGTCTAGTCCAAGAATTGCCGAAAGCGACTTCTTCTTGTTGGAAGATATATCTCTTGCAGACATAGATGTTGTGCAAACCTAACCGGTGTGACTTCATTCATGCGTGGTTGAGGAGGCATACATTGCCAAAGGACATTTGTATTTTGTAGAGGGAGATCACGGGCTTACTATTCTGGGCTTATCCACAGGTTAGTGTGCTCTACAAGCTTTTTTCTTGCCTATAGGGCCCAATGTTTCTAAGCCTGGCCCAACCAATGCGATGAATCAAAGCAGAATTCTCCTTACTTTAGTACAGCTCCAAGAGAAGTGACAGGCTTATGAATGTTATAAACATATTCAAATTATCATACAATGCGTAACGAAGCAGTATGACGATATTTAAGATGAGTCAGGTTATGAGTGGTAGGTCAATATTCAAGACAAGTGGTCCATATACATGATCTTGTAGAGCTAAATGCAGCTGTATCAAAATAAAAAAGTTCATTCCATCTTAAGACAACTTTAGAGCGATCTAATGAAATAGTTATTAATTAGAAGTAAAGAGAAACAAAAAAAACTTTTCATCCTGTGCTTTAACGCTTTTTCTAATCAATTCCTGGTACTTTTAATTTGCTAACAAAATCCTTCTACTTGCACAGTTAGTCAAATGAAGATCTTCCAACACCATATTTGGTCAGAACTAGCCGATATGATTGTCCAACAATAGTAGGACATTTTATGAACATGGATGCTACCATGAGAAGAAAAAAAAAAAGAATTCGTCAACTTTGACAAAATAGTGCCAACATCACTCTTTAATGTCGTTGATGGTGATATAGGGAGACTTGATTAGATAATCTGTGCAAGTGAAAAAAATTAATTAGCAAAATTATGAATCAATTAAAAAATTTCACGACAGTATAGGAGCGGAAAGCAAAATTTTTCCAGAATTAAAATATCCAACGGAAAAGCATCGTAGGAGGGAAAATTCTCGCATAGATTGAGTTCAAGGTCTGACCACATATAATCACATGGAGTTCATACAATAAGAAAAAAGAATGGAAAAGCCATTGTTTTATGCTTTTCATTTTTTCTCTTTTTTGCTTTTTCAGCTCACAGTTGTTGCCTGTCCATGGCCGAGCCACGCCCTCCGTCATCAAGGCGGCTCGCGGTTGTTTCCCATCCAAAGCTGAATCTAAAGTTGTGCCTCCAGATCTAGCCTCAAGTACGGCCGCAAGCCTTTGCTTGTCCATGGCTTGTGAGGAAGCTTATCCACATATCTAGCAGCCACGTCGCTGTGAGCCTTGACATTGAGCTCGATATCCCAATGGCCATTGACCGCAAGCTCAAAAGCAGATAAAAAACGGATGAACGAAGTCGAAGGCTTGAGCGCAGCATGAGTGAGCGACGCCAACGACGCTTGAACGTGCTCGGCCATGGACGAACTATGCTAACGACAGCCAAGGATGAAGTATATGCCAACGGCAGCATTGAACGCGTTCGGCCATTGACAGCCAAATCTGGAGAGCAACGCCAGTGGAGGCTAGACGTGGCGCCGGCAAAGTGAACGAGGAAATAAAAATAGTTAACAAACTCTTGAGAATTGAGATGACATAGTCAGAAGCCTGTGCCCTTTTGCTTCTGCCACTAAAATCTCATCCTAGAAGAAAGTAGAATTGCTTGCGGACGTCATATAATTAGTCTCTTCTACCATCAGCTTTGCCCACGTCACAGTGATTGGCACAGGAAAGACTAATATTTTCTCCTCTGAGATCTAGTCATCCGTGACAGTGTAATGCTAGGGCCAAGGATTGCGCGTATTAGTGATCTTGACAGATTTTGGAGGAGGCCGGGCTAGATTGACTTAGGGTGCGTTTGGGAAGAATTTTGGGGAAAGTTTTTAAGAAAATGCAAAGACCCTTGAGTTGAAAGTGTTTTCCAAAATACAAACCGTGTTTGGTAAATTGTAATTTAAAAGTCATTTGTGAAGTACCTTTGAGCAAAATGGTGTTTGGGAGACAAAGGACTTTTGTGAAAAAAAAATTATCAAAACAAAAATAAATAAAAAATAAAAAAATGAAAACCGGCAAGGGCAGGCGGCATCTGGTGGCCGGCGGCGACCCCCGGCGACCTCCGGCGGCGACCCCCGGCGACCTCCGCGACCCGGATCTGGGCGAGGCAAGGTCGCGGGCGTCACGCGACGCCATTGCGACCTCTGACGACCCCGAATTTGGGCTAGCGAGGTCTTGCGACGCCATCGCGACCTCCGGCGACCCCGGATTTGGGGCGGCAAGGTCTCGCGACGCCGTTGCAACCTTCGGCGACCCTCGATCTAGGGCGGCGAGGTCGCGCGTGTCGCACGACATCGCCTAGACCTCCGAGAACCCTGATTAGCCGTCGCGAGGCCGCGCAACCCGCCCGAGGTTGGGACCTCGGCGAGGCCCGCGCCCGGGTCGCGCGACCCCGATCGGCCATTGCCGAGGCTTCGCAACCCCGCTTGAGGTCACGCGAGCTCGGCCGAGGGCCGCGCTTGGGTCGCGCGACCTCGCCGGCGTGGCGCGACCTCGCCAGCGGTCACGCGACCCGAGTAGCTACGCCGGGCCACCCTCGACGAAGAAGATGAACACCGATCCGAGCAGTTGCGGCAAGCCACCCTCGATGTGAGAAGATGAACAGTGCTCCTCACAAGGGCAAAAAACGGAAAAACAAAATGTTCGTAAGGATAATTTCGGAAAAAAAAAAATGAACAGAACCCCACCAGCTTACTGAGAAAGCTGAAATGGCTTTCAGCCTTCAAAAGGCAAGTTTGAAGCCAAAGGTGTTTGCAAATTTTTTTGACAAATGCCCATTTTTAGCCTAAAGGGCTTTGGAAGCCTAAAGTGGCTTGGAAAAGCCAAATCCAAACGCAGCCTAACTAACTTTCCGAAGTATTAATGTTAGCATCATGAGAACTGATATTGTTTAGTTTTTTTTTTTTTTAAAGCCAGTTGTATCGATCAACTATTAATTTTCTTTTTTAAGAGCCCTAAATAACACAACCTCTTGATTACGTCTTAGTGTCTTTTTTTTTTAGGCTACTATGCAGTAAATACTTTCACAAGTATCATTACGTCGAATAATTTCATTTTTTTCTCTAGAGAAGTGTGCTATTTTAACTACACCGGTAAAAGAAGATAAGACCAAAATATATATGAAGGGTGTAGCGTATACTAATGAAAGAGTATGTTTTTCGTTATTTGCTCCGCTTGCTTGTATGCCTAGCATGGCAAGGCATTCTTATGAGGCTCCTTTTAGAAAGGTAGTACATTGTTATACGAACCTTTATTACTCTACTCTTCTCACCGTTTATACGCACATTTATTTTTGTATAAAAATGAATTTTTAGCATAAATTGAGTAGCGGTTTTGAAATTGGGGATGACAATGAGGCAAAGCCGGGGTTAGAATGTATCTCTTACCTCATCTCATGAGTAATTGTAATCATCCGCTACAACTCTAAAATAAATTCTTTACAATTAGCGTGACAGTGTGTATTTCTATCATCAATGTATCGAATTATCGTCTCCGTGACGAGGTTCAATTCCTAGAGCTCCTCATGCACATTCACTTATTCTGTCATAATTTATTTGGATAAGATGATCTTTTGAAAATTTGTTACTAATTTGATATATATATATATATATATATATATATATATATATATATATATATCTTTGTTTTTTTTTTTTTTTTTGGGGGAGGGAGGAAATATATGGTAACTTAGTCTAGCTGTTCAATGTAAGTTCAATTATTTTTTGTGTATGCCATATTAAAGAAAGAACCGTACAGAAATGTACATACAATTTGAACAATGACAATAAGTTTAAATTATTAAATAGAATGTCCATGCACATTACATTAAGATATGTAAATTCATAGTTGATTATTGTTGATACATAACAAATTTCTAACCTTATATATCCCGGGCATTTCGTGCAAATAAAATGGAAACAACATTATATATCTGCCTATATAAATCATCAAAGGTTATCAGTTTTGAGAATATAAATGATCTGCTGTAATTGGTCAAGACGGGCGCTGTGCTTCAAGGACACCCAAAACTTTCTCACAAGCCGATCATGTAAATAAAAAAAATCGCCTCTCGGACTAAAGTGCGACTGCTCGTGCTGCTTCAATCCCACCCATATGATGCAAGTTCAAATCCTCCGGCTTGCATTGCACTTTGGAGTTATCTCGGGCTAAAGGTGAGAACCTCCTAGCACCTCATGAGGAGTTATCTACCGCAACCGGCGCAAGTAAGGAAGGTGCGAGTTTGCTCCCGATCATAAGAAAATCATTATTAAAAAAAAAAAAATCCATATCAACGATTCTGTCTTAGGGAGACCTATAGCAGATTCTTCTCCCCACTCCCATTTTATCATATATAAAGCAAAGGAAATAAGCAGATCGCAGAGAAAGAGATTAAGGGTACCAACGAGATAATACAAATTGGACTGCGCGAAGATTAAGCACGTGAACATGAATAGTCACCACTTGAAATGTATTACCTACGGTTCAACTATTATACCACCAGAGTAAAATCATTTGTCGCTCGCCGAGTTACACAAGATTAAAAATGATGATTAACAAATTTCCAATGGATTCTTGCACTTGAGAGGTAGTTTTGCCAACTAGCAAATTTTGGCGGCTGCCTCTTGAGCCTGCCCAAAGTTCACGTGATGTGCCTCTCGAAGAATTTAGTTCTCTTCTACTCCTCCCTCTTCCTATATATCACTGCTCTCCACTAATAGGATTGATTGATCACCCTCCACAAGCCCTCTCTCTCTTTCTGAAGCAACCATGGATTCCTCCAAGATCCATACCCTCTCCCTCATCCTCATGCTCTGCCTCTCCTCAGTCGCCCCCACCCTCAGGTGCGGCTCGTGCAGCAAGCCCGCCCCGAAGCCCAAGAAGCCTGGCCACAAGCACCACCCCAAGACGCCCATCGTTGTTGTCCCACCCATCGTCAAGCCGCCCATCACATTGCCGCCCATTGTGAAGCTGCCAGTCACATTGCCACCGATCGTCAAGCCACCCGTGACCCTCCCACCAGTGACCCTCCCACCGATCGTCTAGCCACCCTTGAACCTCCCACCTATGACCCCACCCACCGGTCATCAAGCGGACATCACCCTACCCCCAATTGTTAAGCCGTCCATCACCGTGCCCTCTGTCACCGTCCCTCCCACTAAAAAGATTTTTGTCAGATAGTCTAAATTGATTTTATACCTAACTAATATGTGAGGTGATTACGCAGGTACACAATCATTACTGTAACAATTAGCAATCAAGGAAAGCATTAAACACCTTTCATGGGATAACAAAGACTTAACACTAAGGAAAAGATAAATACTAATCCTAACTAGACTAAAGGAAAGCCAAAATCAACATATCAATATTGCACAATTAATGACATTTGTCTCTAGGACAATTGAAATCCTAAGATAGAGCCCTAAGGGTTTGGTCAGCATAATTCTAAATTGAAAGACTTACACTTTTTAGGAGAAGATAACCCAAAAGATTAATTTTAACATTTTCAAGGAATTTTAATTTAATTTTTTTTAAGAATTGTTTGGGGATATTTCTTGAAAACCTTTTTTAAAATATTTTCTCGATTTTTTAATTTTTTTAATTAGTTAATTTTTTATTTATTGAATTTTTAATTTTTAATTGATTTTTTTTTTGTTCTTTTAAATATTTATTTATTTATTGTTAGTAAAAAAGGGATTCAGACCGGATCAAGAGACCCGACCCAACTAAACCGACCCGAACCTTATTGGATCAGGTTGGACTAAAAACATTAAACCTAAAAGGCCGCTCGGAATTAAGTATAAAAGCCCATGAACTTTTTTTATTTTTTAAACTCTTTTTTGGGCTCACATTTCAAATGAGCCCGGCCCACAACAGAACCCCCTAGCGCATTTTCATTTTTTTTCCTCTCCCTTTTTTATTTTCTCTTAATTCTTTTCTCCTTTTTTTGTCCTTTTCCGTTTTGTCTTATTCTCTTCATCTCCAACCTCCCTACTCCTGCAACTCACCGAAGATCTCCAGAATATTGCCAGCCTTGCTCCTAAAAACATTTGATGACTCAAACCATTAGAAGAACCTAAGCTTGATCAAAATGATATAGGCTCCTTGCACCTATCTACTCCGCTCAGACCATCATCCATCAAGATTTACTCCTAACGTCATAACATCCGAGCGCACATGGCATTGTTAGAACAAGGGATGTCATAAGCAAACTGGAGTAAATGCTCGCAATAGTCAATGCTCAGGTCAGGGGCACAGCGTCGTCCACTCGCCCACAAATGCCATCGGTGACCACCAGAACATATGGGCACAAAGTAAGGGAAAGATGGAATGAGTGACGTTTGACAAATGTTCCAACGCATCAGTAATAGAGCTCAGTAACCTCAGAACAAACACCATGACATTAAAAGGATAATGGTTCGCGTTCCAACCAGCTACTAATCGGAGACAAGTTCATGCGGTTTTAGTGCTAACATTTCGTCAAACATGTAGCGGGCGTCCGATCAAAAGATAAAAGACACGTCGATGAACTCATGACCAACGCTCGATCTATCAAAACCGACGAAAAGCCAACCTCATCTCAGTCCCACCCCGACTCTTCAAAGACAAAAGCTAAAAAAAGGGTTCCTCCTCCTAGGCTAGAGTAGGGTATAACAGATTCAGCAGTGTTACCTTGAAGCGGTTCTTAGCTTAAATCACGAGGCCAGCTAGTGCGGGGAGAGTCCGGGACACGTCGCTCTTGAGGACGAACGCGGGCTTCGAAAGAACATCCGTTTTGAGCCTTCAAGGTCGAGGAATGGACACGAGAAATCGTTCCCGTGGCGTCCGAACTGAGAATGGCGAGCGATGGGAAGATGGATGGAGATGGTGGAGATGGCTTGGACGACTCAGTGGAGGATTTCAGGAGAAGTTTGACGTTTCTTTTCCTGCCAAAGCAAAACCAGCGTGAGGGCGTGAGGGAGGAAGAAGACCCAAGCGCGGGCCGGGCCGACATGAAAGGAGATGGGCCAGTCCCGCTAGAAAAGAAGAAAAGAAGGAAGAAGATCGGTGGGCCAGCCCACACAAAAAGAGAAAAGAATAAAGAAGAGGAGGAGCAGGAAAATCATAAAAAGGAGGGCCCAGCCCCTGCCCAGCCTATTCGAATTTTTTTTTTTTCTCTTTTTTCATTATAATTTTCAATGATGGTAATATTTTTTCTTATTCTCTTTTCTTTCCTTTTTTTGATGACAAACATTTTGGAAAAATTTAAAAATTACCATTAGTGATGCAAATATTCATAATGCTAATACACGATGCAATTTAGTGAAAATTATTTTGTTGTCTAGAGTTTAAAAATTAGTCCATAATTTTCTATGCGATTAAATCCTACATAAAATGGTAAAATTTAGGTGTCAACAAATAAGTAAATCTGAGTAGATAGTTTTGGAAAGCTTTATATATTTGATGAAGATCTTTAGTTAATCAACTCAGAGGATGGTAGATTTTAGGTTTGAAAAGCTGGATTTCGATGTTTGTAGGCTTCGTATAGGATGGTACTCTTTCTTCATACCATCGTATTGGGAGCATCCGCTACTTATTGCATAGAAATATTATGGTATATATTTGAACGACTTCCACTTTTTATAGTTCACTTATGTTTATTTTATTTATTTATTTATTTATTTTGGTAAAGGTAAAAGGTATTATAGCTTAGGACAAGAATACGGACTGGCTCCAAAGCATACAAGTCTTAGGGCGCTACGCACAGAGAGTGTTAGGGAGCCGAAACAAAAAGATTACAAAGAAGAAAAGAGACAAGCACAAGCAAGAAGCAAAGACCAACAGGTCACAAGCGAGAAGAAAACGCTAAACAAAACCTCGCCGCCTAAGGAGAAGGCCGAGGGCCAGACACCCAAGGAGGGAAGGAGAAAAGATCGCACAACTTGGTCTTCATCCGGATCTACGCATTCTCCTCACGATCAACAAAGATGGAAGGGTCGAAGCCCCAGTTTCTCTCAAGCCTTCTATTTCTAGGGGTATTCGGGACATCAGAGAAGGTGAGAGCTTTGTCCTTGACCATCTTGATAATGTGATTTTTCATTGTAGCAAGAACCACCGCTTCGTCGCGGAATATGATAGCATTCCTCTTCTTCCAAATTAAGTAGCACATGGCAGCAAAAGAGTAACGAGCTAAGTTGTGAAAGAAATCATTGCCCTTTAGGAAGGAGGTAGCCCATTGGAGATTCTCCTTCCACGGCCTTGGGCGCCAAGGAAGGTTGCATCGAGAAGCCCAAAAATAAGCAATGGAAGCCGATATTTGGCAATCAAAAAACAAGTGATCTATAGAGTCAGGAACATCATTGCAGAAGGCACATGTGACATAATCAATTCCACCATAGGAAATGAGAAGTTCCCGGGTAGGCAAACGATTTCTAGCAATCAACCGAGATTGAATTGGAACCGGGAGTGATGACGTTGTTCCAAATAAGCGAAGCCCAGGGGGCACTACGCTTCTTTGGTCCTGAAGTAGTTCCAGGCAGATCCTACCGAAAAAGATCCGGACGGATGCCAACGCCAAGAAAACCGGGTCCGGAGCTTGGGAGAGCGTTGGGATAAAGAGACCCCAGCTCTCCATAATACTACGAAATGAAAGGCCCATAGGCGAAAGGAGATCAGCCACCACTTTGCATGCTTGGGTAGACCGGCACCACCGAATAACATGATCTGGCATAATAATATCAAGAAGGCCTTTGGGTGCCAATGATCAAACCATAACGAAGTGGAGCGTCAGAAAAAGAAAAGTAAGGAAACTTAATATGTGGAGCACCAGAAAAAGAAAAGTAAGGAAACTTATAGTATCATAACCCTTTCCCAAGCAAGTCCTACATTTTGCCTTTGTGGAACTTTTCTTACTGAGATGATTTTATATATACCATTTAGTTGGTGTAGATATCCTCATCTCATATAGTTTTGAGCTTTAAATAAATGATATTTTTATTAAAAGACATGCATAACATACTCAGTACCGCTGGGCGTCCAGTGGCAAAGGGGGCCAGGGGTGGAGGTGCACTTGCAAGAGGTCCGGTATTCAAAACCTAGAAATTGCAAAAATGAGAGGGATAGTGTATAGTAGAACATAGATATGACAGATAAAAATATACATATTTACTAATTTCTTGTCGGATTTCAAACTATGTAAAAGAAGACTCTTTTGTATATGCACCCAAGGTTGAGGTTAGCCCTCTTTCCTTCTTAAGTTCTTCACTATAGGAGCTTGGTTCATGGAAATCCTTTGATAAGAGCAGCTTGACCATCTATGTAACCGTATAAACCATGCCAAGGGCTTTCTTCATTTTTGCAGAAAGAAAAAAGTGATCAATGAACTCTATATGTACACTGAACAAAATCCAAGCCGCCAAATTCTGACTAGGGACTGCCATCAATGGTCGTCTGAACAAAATCCAAGCCACTAAATTGGGACTAGGGACTGCCATTATCAATGGTCCTTATTTAGATTATTCAGTTTGGTCCATATACTATGCTCATGTAACATAATATCTCCTATTAGAGAGACAATGGTAAGAGAAATTTTATCTGTTGGTTTGAGTATGGCAAGAAAAACTTACCTCTTCGTCCATGCTTGAAGTATACTTTTGTTATTGTATTTTTGAACACATTAATAAGTAACCTGTTAACTATCACCACACGAACAAAATATCGAAGACACGTGATAAAAGGATGGTGGACGGAAAGGTACAAAAAAGGAATGATGAGCCCCTAGGCAAATCAAGATGAGCGGTGAAGATTGGACCATTTGAGGAAAAACAAGGGCCCGGGATCAATTCATTAAATTCTGCCGAAACGGACCAGGCAAGATGGGCAGCAAGAAAGGGCGACATCGTGAACATCAGTTAATATTGGGATCGACGGTCTAGATTGAAATGGTCTTGTCTGAAGGCGTGGGGAAATAAAGATAGACGGTTTAACTTCCTCGGTAAGTTTTGCGCGCTTAGAACGCGATCGACGCAATTCCAAAAGTTATCTGCTTTCAGACCATCCAGATCATAATCGCTGAAGCTGGACACTAGCGGGGCAAGTCATCACGTTGGATTCTCCGAGGAAGAGTCTTTGATGGATTCATTTCCTCGAAATGGTTTCGTGCGTCAACGTGAGTTGTAGTTTTTAACACAACCGAAGAGGTAGCTTCGAGTCTGAGCATAGCAAAAACCAGAGGGAGACAGAGCCCTTTCGTGAGGGAAGGCCCCCCAAAAACATGGCAGCAACTGGAGGTTCCGGCGTGTCGGCGACCCAATACGACGTGTTCCTGAGCTTCAGAGGGCCTGACACTCGTGACAACTTCACCGACTGCCTCTACCAGACCATGGTTGGCCAGGGGATCATCGCCTACAGAGACAGCGAAGAGCTTCAGGCTGGTGATCGGATCGATGATCTCCTGAGAGCAGTCGGCGAATCCAAGATCTGCGTACCAGTTCTCTCCAGAGGCTACGCTTCAAGCGCTTGCTGCCTCCGTGAGCTCGCTCATGTGATGGAGCTCAACGAATCGACCGGGAAACCGTTGGTCCTACCCATCTTCTTTGATGTCACGCCCTTGGACGTCAAGCTCAGGACGGAAGTGTACGTGGAGGACTTGGAGAAGCACGAGCGGAGGCACGGCAGCGAGATCAGGCAACGGTGGGAGGCGGCTCTGAGAAAAGTGGCTGAGATCAAGGGATGGGAAGTCCAAGGGAAACCGTAAGCAAACTTTTATTAATGGAACTTTCTTCAAGCTTCACTCGAAATGCTACTCTCTTATTATTCTTGGCAATTGTAGTGAAAACAAGCCGGAGTGTTTCGAAATTCGACATGAAACATATCAGTTGATGCGTCATATACAAACCGGTTTTTGGTATATGAGTAATAAATTTTATTTCTCACCCAAAGTAGAGACATACGATTGAATTTGATCTAATTATAAAATGACGTCTGTAATTTGGACTACAAAGAAACATCTTTATTCTTAGAAATAGGGGGAAATTGTAAGTTTATTGGCATGACACCAATCATATCCTACGGAATCTATTGAACCAAATTCTTCTAGCCTTATTGAACTTACGAGACTTGTAGTAGCGATCCAACTCAAATGCTATCTGCTAGGAAGTAGTAGTGAGATTGTTATTTGTTTTATTTTACTTAAAGTGTTTGATTTGTGGCAGGCACAATGAAGTTATTGAACTCGTTATGAAACAGGTTCTACATAAGCTTAAAGTAAAACTAAGACCACTAGACAGCAAATTGGTTGGGGTACACGAACAAGTAGAAGCCATAATGGAGTTGTTAAATGTTGACTCTGGCCCTGGTGTGCGTTTCATTGGAATCTATGGAATGGGGGGTATCGGTAAAACTGCTCTTGCTAAGATTGTTTTCAATGAATTATGTCTTCATTTTGATGGTCGATGGAGCTTCATTGGGGACATTAGAGAATCATCAAACAAAAATGGCCTAGTAGATCTGCAGAAACAGTTGGAATCCGACATCTTTGATTCTAGATTTATGGAAAAACTTACCAACACTGATGAATGGATATATAGCATAAGAAGAAGAGCTAGTTCTAAGAAAGTTCTCATTGTTCTAGATGATTTAGACAAGAAAGAACAACTTAAGAAACTAGTGGGGGGGCCTGACACTTTTGGTCTTGGGAGTAGGATTATCATTACAACAAGGGATAAACAGATTCTGGAAGAAGAGGAGGGAATCTTGGCTTATGAAGTAAAGCAAATGGATCATGATAGAGCACTGGAGCTTTTCAGCTTGCATGCCTTTAACAATGTCACTACTCCTGAGAATCATCAAACAGAAATGGCCTAGTAGATCTGCAGAAACAGTTGGAATCCGACATCTTTGATTCTAGATTTATGGAAAAACTTTCCAACACTGACGAATGGATAGATAGCATAAGAAGAAGAGCTAGTTCTAAGAAAGTTCTCATTGTTCTAGATGATCTAGACAATGAAAAACAACTTAAGAAACTAGTGGGGGGGCCTGACACTTTTAATTCTGGGAGTAAGATTATCATTACAACAAGGGATAAGCAGATCTTGGATGAAGAGGAGGCAATCTTACCTTATGAAGTAAAGCAAATGGATCATGATAGAGCACTTGGAGCTTTTCAGCTTGCATGCCTTTAACAATGTCACTACTCCTGATACTCATCAAAGTCTCTCTCAAGAAATTGTATCCACAACCGGGGGACTCCCATTGGCTCTTGAAGTCATAGGTTCCTATCTTCGTCACCAAACAGAGGAAGTATGGAAAGAAATGCCAAAAAGGTTGGAGAATGTACCTCATGATAAAGTTTGAGATAAGTTAAAAGGTTGGAGAATGTACCTCATGATAAAGTTTGAGATAAGTTAAAGATAAGTTATGATGCATTAGGAAATGTGGAAAAAGAAATTTTTTCTCGATATCGCATGCTTCTTCGTATATGAAAATAAATCATGGGCAATGTACTTCTGGAATGCTTGCCATCTATCCCCACATAGCTCTTTGAAAAAACTTACTGATTTGTGTCTGATTGAAATTGTTAGTGATGATGGTATATGGATGCATGATTAGTTGATAGACCTTGGAAGAGACATTGTGCGTCAAGAATGTACTCG